>NC_090052.1:23305350-23365355 GCF_038355195.1 Osmerus mordax | reverse complement strand
TAACTCATGAACACCCCTTAGCCATGGTCAGACAACTTCCTCACTTGGAGAGTAATTGGAGAGTAGAAATGTACATGTTTCTATCTGTCTCATGTTTATATCTTTTCTCTCCAGTCTAATGCTCTTCTCCTTCCACCCCCAAACCTTTCTGAAGCTAATATCTCTCTCCCTTTCTGAAGCTAATATCTCTCTCCTTTCTGAAGCTAATATCTCTCTCCCTTTCTGAAGCTAATATCTCTCTCCTTTCTGAAGCTAATATCTCTCTCCCTTTCTGAAGCTAATATCTCTCTCCCTTTCTGAAGCTAATATCTCTCTCCCTTTCTCTTTTTGTGTGTGAGTGTGCGAGTGTCTGCAAGGGGTTCATGTTGTAGAACTAATTTTGGAGGTACTGCTGTCTTCACCCCACTCCTCCCCTCTCTACCAGCTATGGAGATCATGTGCAGCATTTCAAGGTGTTGCAGGACACAGCAGGACAGTACTTCATCTGGGACGAGCTCTTCTGCTCCCTGAACCAGCTGGTGGACTTCTACCACAACAACAGCATCGCTAAAGAGAGGGCTGTTTTCCTCAGGGACCCAGAACACTTTGCCAGAGTAAGAACTTCCTACAATTCTATCCTTTTCTATTCCGTCATGCTTTATTTTATTCTATTCTAAGATAGACACCCTGTTCCTTAGGGGTGGGGGACAAAATCGTCTGATTCAAGATTCAGTCTTCTAGCGATTCACATCGATTCACAAATGTCTAAAATCATGTTTTTAAAATATATATATATAATATTTTTATACATTAACAAAAAAGATTACAAATCGTGAATCAATTTTTTATCGAATCATGACCCCCAAGAATCGATTCTAATCGAATCGTGAGGAACCAAAAGATTCCCACCCCTACTGTTCCTCCAGCAGAACCGCTACTCCCCCCTCTCCACAGGCTCCACAGGCTCCACCCCTGGACAGCGTCTGGTTCAGCTCCCCATGTTAGGATCACCACACCCCACCCCATAACCCACTGTAGTAGAACTTGGGACAGGCTACATACAAACAGTACCCTGTGCCCATGATGCACATTGCCCATGATGCACATGATGCAAGTATGGTACGTGTTGCAGGATATTTGACATAGTTTTAGATGTCACATCCACTGAAATCCCATAGGCTCATATCAGCAGATGTCAGGAGGAGCACCAATCATTTCTCATCTTATCTCATGACAAGATGCCAATGTTCCCACAGATCTGCATTCCTGAACCACAGTTGGCCAAGCCCTGGGCCACGCCCCCTAACATCACATCATAAACGTGATGGCTGCATATCACATCACATCATGCAGCAGCACATTGAGGAGTTATTGTGACGCTCAGAACAATATGGTCCTCAGAACAGGGAACAGAGAGTTAAGCTCTCGTTCCTTCTCTCTACACTGTCACTTTTGTTTAATCACTTCCAGAAGATTAGGAGGGATAGATTTAACTAACCCAACTCCTTCTTTACTACATGTACAAACATATATATACACACATATATATACACACATATATATACACACATATATATACACACATACGGGACCAGCTGACGTGTATGTGAGTACATATTTACTGTAACTGACATGGAAATAATGAAAGGCAATGCCCCCCTCACAGGGGCACAGGCCCCCCTCACAGGGGCACAGGCCCCCCTCAATGGGGCACAGGCCCCCCCTCACAGGGGCACAGGCCCCCCTCACTGGGGCACAGGCCCCCCTCACTGGGGCACAGGCCCCCCTCAATGGGGCAAAGGCCCCCCTCACTGGGGCACAGGCCCCCCTCACAGGGGCACAGGCCCCCCTCACTGGGGCACAGGCCCCCCCTCACAGGGGCACAGGCCCCCCTCAATGGGGCACAGGCCCCTATTCATATCCCTTTTTCTTCCAAGCTTGCTGCACACGATGCACTACTAGGCTATAGAAACTCCCCTTGCTTAACCCACTATACAACAGTTCAGAGACGCAAGTTTGATATCAGCTTTGGCAGGGACATCAATAGTTAATGCGAGTGCGCATTAACTATTGCATTCATTTGAAGGCAAATACAGTCTTTTTGAGCTTCATGTAATATTGTTTTTATTTTTTAATCCAAATATGATGATCAGTAGGCCTATCATTTAGAAACTTTCTTTAGTTTTGTAATGTTTTCTTAGCCTACCTCGATTCTGACTTGTGTGCTGAGTCCGACACCTGGACTTCTGTGTGCGTGCTGCAGTGGCTATTTGGCAAGCTCAGAAGAATGCGCTAACGTGGAATTCTGCGTGCATCGGTTTGTGTTTTCGGTTAAACTGCTTTATTTTACAAGCGTTTACTTCTTCCATCAATCTAAATTAATGCACTGACTAATAAAGTAAATTGTTAAAACTCAAACTTTAGATTTTACTGAGGCACAGCAGATTTATACTGGGGCTCGTGCCCCGTTAAAAAGGGTCTAACGACGCCCCTGGGAAGTAGCCATGATCCTTATCTGACTGTTGACTGTAAAAATAGCAGCTGTTTGTGTGTGCGTGTGTTTTGTGTGCATGTTTGTGATCTTGTTAGAATACCAACCAGCAGCATACAGTGTGCACCTACAGATGTGTGTGTCCCGGCTGTCAGCCAATAAGAGACAGCAGTAGCATCTCTCCTGGAGGACAGGGAGAGAGACAGGAAGTTAGCATCTCTCCTGGAGGACAGGGAGAGAGACAGGAAGTTAGCATCTCTCCTGGAGGACAGGGAGAGAGACAGGAAGTTAGCATCTCTCCTGGAGGACAGGGAGAGAGACAGGAAGTTAGCATCTCTCCTGGAGGACAGGGAGAGAGACAGGAAGTTAGCATCTCTCCTGGAGGACAGGGAGAGAGACAGGAAGTTAGCATCTCTCCTGGAGGACAGGGAGAGAGACAGGAAGTTAGCATCTCTCCTGGAGGACAGGGAGAGAGACAGGAAGTTAGCATCTCTCCTGGAGGACAGGGAGAGAGACAGGAAGTTAGCATCTCTCCTGGAGGACAGGGAGAGAGACAGGAAGTTAGCATCTCTCCTGGAGGACAGGGAGAGAGACAGGAAGTTAGCATCTCTCCTGGAGGACAGGGAGAGAGACAGGAAGTTAGCATCTCTCCTGGAGGACAGGGAGAGAGACAGGAAGTTAGCATCTCAAGCCCTCTCCAAACAACAGTTTCTCTTCTCTTTACACTGCAGGAGGGCTAGGCCACTGTAATAACAGACAGATGTCGCTTTTTATTTGAAACTGGCAGAATTTATCTCTAAATTCGCATTGCATTGTCTATTCACTATGAGATCCCTTGTTTCATGCTGTGCTATGACTTTCTTGTTTCTCAGGAAATACACGATCCTGAAGCTCAGAAAATCATTCATCGGTATATCAAGCCTGGAAGTAGATTTCCTTTCATCCTAATCTTAGACTCTATCCTCCTTCCTGAGGCTACAGGAACAGACAGGACGGCAAGAGATCATGTATACAGTGTATATATACCATGTATACAGGATCTATAGAGGACTGTGGGTGTGGCCTGTCAAGCTGCATTCACAGTACTCAGCCTGTTTAGACTTGTTAACCACTTTATTGAGACTTAGGCTGCATTATGCAAATCAGAAGTGTGTTTATATATATTCTGGTTAATGATAGTCTGACTTGGGTTGACCTGCACCCACATAGGCTGAACTAAAAACTATGTGTCAGCAGAACTGACCTGCAGAGGTGGAGAGGTGGAGAGGTGGAGAGGTGCAGAGGTCTGACCTGGGGGTTTATGTTTATGTAGGAACTGTTACTTCCTCAGGGTTTACTGTCATTACCTGTAACACCATATGTTCTCCTCCCTCCCCTCCTCTCTCCCCTCCTCTCTCCCCTCCTCCCTCCCCTCCTCTCTCCCCTCCTCCCTCCCCTCCTCTCTCCCCTCCTCCCTCCCCTCCTCTCTCCCCTCCTCTCTCCCCCCCTCTCTCCCCTCCTCTCTCCCCTCCTCCCTCCCCTCCTCTCTCCCCTCCTCTCTCCCCTCCTCTCTCCCCTCCTCCCTCCCCTCCTCTCTCCCCTCCTCCCTCCCCTCCTCTCTCCCCTCCTCCCTCCCCTCCTCTCTCCCCTCCTCCCTCCCCTCCTCTCTCCCCTCCTCTCTCCCCCCCTCTCTCCCCTCCTCTCTCCCCTCCTCCCTCCCCTCCTCCCTCCCCTCCTCTCTCCCCTCCCTCCCCTCCTCTCTCCCCTCCTCTCTCCCCTCCTCCCTCCCCTCCTCCCTCCCCTCCTCTCTCCCCTCCTCCCTCCCCTCCTCCCTCCCCTCCTCTCTCCCCTCCTCTCTCCCCCCCTCTCTCCCCCTCCTCTCTCCCCTCCTCCCTCCCCTCCTCTCTCCCCTCCCTCTCTCCCCCTCCTCTCTCCCCTCCTCCCTCCCCTCCTCTCTCCCCTCCTCCCTCCCCTCCTCTCTCCCCTCCTCCCTCCCCTCCTCTCTCCCCTCCTCCCTCCCCTCCTCCCTCCCCTCCTCTCTCCCCTCCCTCCCCTCCTCTCTCCCCTCCTCCCTCCCCTCCTCTCTCCCCTCCTCCCTCCCCTCCTCTCTCCCCTCCTCTCTCCCCTCCTGTCCTCCTCACCCCTTCTCCTCCGTCCTGCAGCGCCCCCACCATGCTCACGCCCTTTTCGACTTCCCCGCCCACCACCCATCCCAGCTTCGTTTCATACGAGGTGATGTCATCGATGTCCTCGACAGCTCGGATTCGCTGCGCTGGAAAGGCCGTTGCCACGGACGAGTTGGCTACTTTCCCCCCGGAGTACGTCCAGCCCATCTACCACTGACCTGTTCAACAACCAAGCTCCAACACAGACCCCATGATGCCAGTAGAGCTAGACTCTTCTGACCCTACCTCTGAGCCATGCTGGCAGGTCTGTTGCTCCACTGACTTAGTGACTGAACCTCCACAGCCCTGCAGAGCCCTGGCACCTCACACTGGGACCTCCACACTGGCACCTCCACGCTGCACCTCCACACTGACACCTCCACACTGGCACCTCCACACTGACACCTCCACACTGGCACCTCCACACTGGCACCTCCACACTGGCACCTCCACACTGACACCTCCACACTGGCACCTCCACACTGGGACCTCCACACTGGCACCTCCACACTGGCACCTCCACACTGGCACCTCCACACTGGGACCTCCACACTGCACCTCCACACTGGCACCTCCACACTGGCACCTCCACACTGACACCTCCACACTGGCACCTCCACACTGGGACCTCCACACTGGCACCTCCACACTGGGACCTCCACACTGGGACCTCCACACTGGCACCTCCACACTGGCACCTCCACACTGGGACCTCCACACTGGGACCTCCACACTGGGACCTCCACACTGGCACCTCCACACTGGGACCTCACTTGTTTCTGACCACTGTTGAGCTAATGCACTTCCAACCAGACCAGGACTCTGGACCTCTACAAACACACACAGGACAGTTTCTCTCATGTCCTCTCTCTGACTCTCTGCATGTATATACTGATCTACTGAATGTGAGTGGGTCTCAGGGGAGAGGAGGGCGGGGCCTCAGAGGGGGGTACAGTAACCCTGGGAAGAGAGTGGAGACACAGGGATTCATTGTGTTGATAAGGGGCAGAGAGGGATTGAGTGTTCTTCTGACACTGCAGATTTCTGTAGAGGCTGGTGGGTGTGGAGTGGTCTAAAGGCTGTTTGGGTGTGTATGCTTATGAGTGGCCTTCTCTCTGTGTGACAACAGCCCAGTGATCTGGGGAAACAGCCCAGTGATCTGGGGAAACAGCCCAGTGATCTGGGGAAACAGCCCAGTGATCTGGGGAAACAGCCCAGTGATCTGGGGAAACAGCCCAGTGATCTGGAGAAACAGCCCAGTGATCTGGGGAAACAGCCCAGTGATCTGGGGAAACAGGCTGATATCAGCTCTGTCCTTCTTAAAGTCAGCTTGACTGTTAGGCCCCTTACTCTCTTCTTTAAAACATCTTTGGACTTTACTCATATGTATTCTTGCTAATTCTAGGTCTCTGCTGTAAAATCATGTTAAACATTATAAAATCACAAATGTTGTGTTGATCATAGTCAAATCTAATTCAAACTACCTTTTATCTGTATAGCACTTTCTACAAATAATGTAACTAAGTAACTATGACGCATAACAGTAAGACTGGCCGATTCAAATCTTAAATCTTTTATTCCTTCAACTGTAATAACTATGAGGATTCAATAAAGTTAGATACCATTCCACTCTTTTTATTTATGTCGGTATGCCTGCTGTGTGTGTGTGTGTGTGTGTGTGTGTGTGTGTGTGTGTGTGTGTGTGTGTGTGTGTGTGTGTGTGTGTGTGTGCTATGTGTGGAATGCAGGCGCTGTAGACCTCTCATCAGGATGTTATGTTTAAAGAGCAGGAAATGAGGTCGCACCCCACAATCCCCCTGGGTGAGATGACTTGTGAGTCTTCTGTTAGTGACAGCCATGTCACGCTCACAGCTGCTGTGGATGGACTAGAAACTGAAGATAAAGGAGATGGTGCTAAAAAACAAGTGAACAGAAATAGCATTGTTTGTTCTTTTATACGTTTTTTATTTTCTTTTATACCTCACTTTAATGTTAGTCTGGCAAGTTTACTGTGTTTGTGTCTCATCCACGATACAATTTCATGAGTTAGCCAAAAACTGCATAGGCAGTGCACACAGATTAGTACTACAGATCTCTGCTTACCACACACACACACACACACACACACACACACACACACACACACACACACACACACACACACACACACACACACACACACACACACACACACACACACACACACACACACAGACACACACACACACAGAGAAAGAGTGAAAGAAAGAAAAAAGAGAGAGAGAGACAAGAAGAGAGAAAAAAGAGAGAGAGATCAGTTTGACCTCTTCAGGATGGACTCATTTCTTAAAGGGTTAATAATTGCCTTTGGTTCTGTGTTTTCGGCTAATCTGTAGATGCAGATCTAGCTCTGTCGAACTTGATGGAACAGCTCATCGCCTAGATCTTTAGGCCATCTGAAAAGACGACGCCCATACCTTTTATCAAAGCGATAACACATGACGCGGTCCGCTAAAGTTTAAAGTCATTAGAGGCAGGGCTATGTAGCGGGTCACGTGACAGGTATATCGTTTCACACCTGTTCCCTGTTCTGTGCACTGTGGTGGCTGACGGCTCGCGGGAGAACGTGATGGACTGGCGGGTATGCAGTCCACCGGTAATGGAAGGCATAGATTAGTAATGTTACATGGCTGAATCAAACTTGTAGGCAAAAAGTTATACACTATCCGTCACTCTACTCAAGTACCTTTTCAGTTACCTGTATATAGCCTAGGATTTTCTATTCTTCAGAGAGTAGGCTACGGGGACGAACTCCTTTTGAGATACATTTTGAACAAAGAACTGACTTTCTTTTTCAAACCATGGCGTTATCTCAGATCCACTGTTTGGACAACAACAATGTAAACCCCCGGACACACGAATCCAAACCGGAATTTTTATACTGTGAGGACCAGAGGCTCGCTCTGGAGTCGCTGCTCCAAGACGGCAGCGAGGCGTTTGTGAAGTTCCTCTGCGCGCAAAAAGTGCGGAACTTTCTATCAGACCCCGAACTAGACTGGCTTAGGGCGACCGTGGAGGTGTATGACCCGGGCTCAGAGCACTTTCAGGTGGACCCAGAGAGCGATGATCCCACACTATCTCTCCAGTACTGGCCGGAGCGGTCTGACTGCTCCTTGGCCGAGCTGGAGCTGGGCTGGCCGAACAGCTCTGCTTACCGGGGGGTGACGCGCGTCAACGTGTACACGCAGCCGCCACTGCACGAGCCCACTCACGTTAAAGAAATGATTAGAAGAACGATAGCTCAGGCGCAAAAGGTAGGCGGGTTAAATCATCACACAATCGGAAAAAAACTAGGCTATATATAGACCTGTTCTGCATCAGTTGCTCCTTCATATAAATATGTTGCCCATATTAATCGTATTGAGCACAGTAGTGGAATGTTGCATTAATGTATGGGGTTAACTGGGAGAAAAAACTGGGGGGAAACACTGCTTTAGACGGGCACAGTATTTTCAGACAGACGTGTCTCTGTGTTATAGGTCAGAGTACAAGTGCCTGGCAGGGCTGTTCAGACAAAGTTCACTCCTGTTTACAGAACACAGGTTTCCACAACTGTCACTGTATACCTCTTAGATAGGAATGAGCCTCTGTATAGATATCACCCTGTAATAAATGCAGCTTGAAAACAAAGCCCAGGAAAGCAGAGCAGATTGTAATGTGCTGGCAGACCACGTTTTCACTTGGTAGTTAGGAGTTCTTCACAGCAGTGTGTGTGTGTGTGACGGTGTGTGTGTGTGCAGGTGATTGCCGTGGTGATGGACGTGTTCACTGATGTGGACATCTTCAGAGACCTGCTGGATGTGAGCTTCAAGGGGAAGGTCTCCGTCTACATCCTGTTAGAGCGGACTGCCATTCCTCACTTCCTGTCCATGTGTGAGAGAGCAGGCATGCACTCCGGACACTTGAAGGTGAAGATCACTCTCTCACACACACACACACATTTCATATGATAGGAAAAAGATATGTACAGGAAGAAAAACTTGGTAGGACAGGGTTAACTGGTCTGGGTAGTAACAGGGTTAACTGGTCTGGGTAGGACAGGGTTAACGGTTAGGGAGTCGGGCTATTAATCAGAAGGTTGTTGGTTTGATTCCTGGCTGTGAAAAATGACATTGTGTCCTTGGGCAAGGCACTTCACCCTACTTGCCTCGGGGAGAATGTCCCTGTACTTACTGTAAGTCGCTCTGGATAAGAGCGTCTGCTAAATGACTAAATGTAAATGTAACTGGTCTAGGTAGGACAGGGTTAACTGGTCTGGGTAGGACAGGGTTAACTGGTCTGGGTAGGACAGGGTTAACTGGTCTAGGTAGGACAGGGTTAACTGGTCTGGGTAGGACAGGGTTAACTGGTCTAGGTAGGACAGGGTTAACTGGTCTGGGTAGGACAGGGTTAACTGGTCTGGGTAGGACAGGGTTAACTGGTCTAGGTAGGACAGGGTTAACTGGTCAGGGTAGGACAGGGTTAACTGGGCTGGGTAGGACAGGGTTAACTGGGCTGGTGTGGGCAGGCTGTAATGGTCTCATTAGTTAATGTGAACATGCAGAACAACCAGAGGGCTCAGTATAATGGCAGACTGATTGAGCCATGCTGATAACAGACCTATGGCTCCAGGGTATGGGTACACACACACACACACACACACACACACACACACACACACACACACACTTACACTGTAGACATACACAGACATCAAACACACATACACACAAAAAGCAAAACACACCAAAAGACACGCACACAGAGACATGAATAAACACAGACATCCATTTTCCAAACTATCCAGAGGCTCTCAAATCCATGGAGTAGCCTGGCTCTGCCCTCCTACGTACTTCCGCTCAATTTTCATTTTGTTTCTGTACTAAGTCTGGGCTTTAGGTATATTAGTCAGATGTCTCCGGTAAACTTTTTACCGGTCCAATCAGCGAACAGAGGGAGTGGCTGAGAACGATGACGTTGATGTTGTGCGCTAGTTTGAGTTGTAGTTTAGTAATGGCGGCAGAGAAAGATGCAAGCGAAGCCATTCGGTCTGTTGTGGCAACACTGCCGAATATCCAGAACTTAAAGCCGGAGCAAGAACAATCTTTGATCCCCACGTGGTTCGTTTGATTTTCCAGCTAGCTCCGTTAGTGGTGAAAGAGTTGTGTGACAGGTATGTAACAGCTGTAGCCACGCTCCGTCACAACAAGGCTCGTTCGCCACTCACTGAGCTCGAACGCACGACCTCCGACTTGCCAAGCGTGACCACTACCAGCTACGCCAAAGAAAAGCTAGCTCTTCGTTGACGCGGGTGGCCTGTTACATACCTGAGGAGCGAGTTTCATGGTTCTAACTCCGTTACAGTTGGCTAAGGCGAACGCTAGCGATTGGTTATGGCAGATCCAGAGTGGCTCTGGGCAGATCCAATAGTTTTAAACTTCAACAGAGTACCCGCCTTCAAGGAAGTTAATGCTTGTCAATGAAGTAAGTAAGTAAGTAAGTAAGACTTTATTTATATAGCACTTTTCATACAAGAATTGCAGCTCAAAGTGCTTTACATAAAATCAACAAAAACAATAATACAAGTGTTGATCTAAAACGTTTAACAAACCAAACTAGAGAGGGTACAATTTCTGGGGAAATTGTAGGGTGTGCTTGCTTGCGTCGGTTGCACAGGGGTCCGTTTTTGGATGACATTTTTACAACTGATATTTCTCTATATTTTATATAAAAATGCATACTTATTATTCATAAAGATTACATAGATTTAAAAGCATTTTTTTGCTGCTCATTTACAACTGAATATACGAGTGAAGTGTAGAATGAAATAGATATCTTCTCATTTCCCCTGCAAGAGGCAGCCTCATAGTTGAATCAAAACGAATACATTTGGCAGACCGGTGTAAAAATTGACCTAATCTCTATGACTTAAACGTCCTTTAAAGTTTTTCCCTTCTCGTGATATTTTAAGGCATTTAGCCTACTCATTGCATTCATTCATTAATAAAGAACCCCCTTTGAAGATTATTCTACGACGTTACCGGCAGTAGAAGATGGAATCGCGATTCAGACAGTCCCATCTGCTAACTGAAAATATGCCCCCCAAAACGTAAATAAGCTTGACATTTATTTAGTGGAAAATCGCTCATTCATAAAAAGCTCACTGGTAGCGATCATTGTCAGTAACAACGCAAAATGCGATATAGCCCTGTGTGGAGAAGCTGCCCCGGTAAATTGTGCTACTACGGTACAGTACTAGTAGACTACTGCTGTGTTCGTCTTGGTACATTTACATTTAGTCATTTAGCAGACGCTCTTATCCAGAGCGACTTACAGTAAGTACAGGGACATTCCCCCGAGGCAAGTAGGGTGAAGTGCCTTGCCCAAGGACACAACGTCAGTTGGCATGACCGGGAATCGAACTGGCAACCTTCGGATTACTAGTCCGACTCCCTCACCGCTCAGCCACCTGACTCCCGGTGTGTCTGGTAGCGATTGCGTTGGTTGAATTGGATTTAACGTTCCGTTGTACGGTTTAGGCTTAAATTAAATCCATCTTAGATCCGAGCTGCCACTTGCAGTTTCTAATACACAAACATGACAAGGGGGTAGACAGGACAAGACTAGAAAGTTACAGCATAACATGAGGAGAGAGGAGGAGAGCAACACCCAGACAATGCTCCTAGAGGAGTACAGTGTGGGAACAGACAAAAACCTCAGCACATAAGCACAACAACATTTACAAAAACACGTGACTTGCAACGGGGAGTGGGGGGGGGTAGACAAGCAGCATCTGGACCTGCAGCCATGGTAGGCGCTGGAATGAAGCGAGCCCGGACTCTCTGTACAAATGAAATGTACGAATCTGGTTAGGACCAGGCTATCCATGGAGGGGCACACACACACTCTCTCACACACTCTCACACACACACTCTCTCACACACACTCTCCCCCAGGGTGCAGAGTGGGAGAGCACAGCAGATGTGGACCACACTGATCCCAGTCTGCAGGGGACCCTGTAACACACGCACCAGAGAGGCCTGGGAGGTCCAGACATGTCCTCTGTAACCTGTACCACAGAGCTGGTTTCCTAGATACTATTTACTCTTTTCAAATTGAGTCATGTGCTCTGTGAGATAATGTCTGACACTGTCCTATCCAGGAAGAGGAGAGAGAGGGAGACAGAAGGGAAGGGCGAGAGATAGGGAAAGTGCTGGACACTTTCATTTTGTTTATTCTGTTGGCCCTTTTACAACAGTGTTCACAGTGTGTGTGTGTGTGTGTGTGTGGTTGTGTGTGTGTGTGTATAGAACCTGCGTGTGCGTTGTGGGGGGGGAGCAGAGTTCTATACACGTTCCTGTAACAGGGTCCGGGGCAGGCTGGGACACCGGTTCATGTTTGTGGACGGAGACAAAGCTGTGTCTGGCTCCTACAGGTGAGGGTGTGTCTGGCTCCTACAGGTGAGGGTGTGTCTGGCTCCTACAGGTGAGGGTGTGTCTGGCTCCTACAGGTGAGGGTGTGTCTGGCTCCTACAGGTGAGGGTGTGTCTGGCTCCTACAGGTGAGGGTGTGTCTGGCTCCTACAGGTGAGGGTGTGTCTGGCTCCTACAGGTGAAGGGGGGTGTGTCTGGCTCCTACAGGTGAGGGTGTGTCTGGCTCCTACAGGTGAGTGTGTGTCTGGCTCCTACAGGTGAGGGTGTTTCTGGTGGAGGGATTACGACCAGGGGAGTGAGGCCAGAGCACACCAGAGGCTTGTGTCCATGTCAGAACACAACCCTCACCCTCATGTGATCCTGAGTGTAACATGTGACCCTACTACTGTTACCTCATTCGTGTGTGTGATTGTGTGTGTGTGTCTGTCAGTTTCACCTGGATGGCGTCACGTTTGGATAGACACCTGGTCACCGTGGTAACGGGCCAGGCTGTGGAGGCCTTCGACCGGCTGTTCCGTGACCTCTACCTGACCTCCAGTGCCGTCAGCCTCAGCAAGGTAACCATGGAGACGGAACCCCAACCAGAGCCCCTCCCCCAGCCAGCCGCTGTGGCTCCTCCCTCTGCTGCTGTTGCTAGGAAACTCATCAACCCCAAATACGCCCTGGTTACCCTGGGCAACAGTGCTAACTCAAGCCCCGCCCCGTCAAACAAGGACAGCGCCAAGAACTCCAACTCCCAGAATCCCAAGGGGCTGACTCAGAAAAAGAGGGTTAAAGAGCCAGAAGAAGCCCCACCCCTTCACCCTGGATTGGCGGATCTAGAGAAGGCCTACCTGATCCCATACCTGCCCACCTGGCCCGACCCCGACCCCCCCAGTGATGTCATCGGCTTCATAAACGTGCGTGACTCCAGCCGACCTCTGCAGGTGCACCTGCAGAGGTCAGAGAGGTTTGAGACGAGCCACGCCATCAAGTTCAGCTCCCCCTTTAGCAGGCCTGAGACACCAGACCTGATCCAGCCTGAAGCTGTCAACACCTCCAGACCTGAACCCAACCTCAACACACACACGCCTCCACCTGAACCCAACCTCCACACACACACGCCTCCACCTGAACCCAACCTCCACACACACACGCCTCCACCTGAACCCAACCTCAACACACACTCCTCCAAACCTGAACCCAATCTCAACTTGAGTCTTAACACACATACTCCCAACACTGGACCAAACCTCAACTCACAGACTAATACGCACACTTCAAACCCTAACCCTCATAAGCCTACACCCTTCCATCCCACACACACTCACACTACCACACACACCCCTAACCCTAACATGTCCACACACATCTCCCTTACACCAAACCAAACACACCTACAGCCCCAGTTCCCCCCACAACACACACAGCCCTCACCCCAGCCCAGCCCAGAGCCTCTGTCACCCCCCCTGGAGGCAGAGTCCAGACAGGACCGGGCCCCTCCCCCTGTGCTGCTCACCTGCCTGGCTCTGATGCCCCCTTACACCGGCAGTGCCTCACTCCTCCCCACCACCCTTCCCCACACCACGGACCCGATACCTTCTGGACTCGCCCTCAACACACACGACACACACACAGCCGCACAGTCTCCACCGCAGCATGGAGACCTACCCACACACAAACCTGATGTACGGTCACACTCATCTGACCTGCGGACAAACACACCAGAGCGGCGTACCTCCACACCTGAGGTGAGCAATGGCTCCAGGTGTGTCTCTCCAAGGAAAGACTCCACCACCTCAGACGAGTACTACGAGTGCTGTGACTCTCTGCAGAGTGACTCTCTGCAGAGTGAGTCTCTGCAGAGTGACTCTCTGCAGAGTGAGTCTCTGCAGAGTGAGTCTCTGCAGAGTGAGTCTCTGCTGGATGTGAACGGCCTCCGCAGGTGCCCCGAGGAGCAGGGCCACACTCCTGGTTCACACACTCCTGGTTCAGCACCAGCACCAGCCCTGGCCCCAGTCCCAGACCCTCAGAGCTCTACACCTTTACTGACACACACACCTAGCACCAAAAGACGTGCCCCTCTGCCCCCCATAGCATCAGCGGGCCCTTCCCCTGACAGAGGCCACCCAGCAGGGATACCAGCAGGGATACCAGAGCACCCACGGGTGGCGAGACCAGCATCAGAAAGGAGAGAAAGACCCCTGCACAGTAGAGAGACCGATGGGAGGAAGGTGAGTGACGAGACAAACACACACACACACACATACACACACACACACACACACACAAACTTGTCTATGCTGGACAACAGTGACTATTCATGTCAGAAACATCATGTGTCCCAGGCTCTGGTGATTCAGCATGAAGCACATCTGAGCATGTCTAGTCACACGAGAACACTGGAATATTGAAGAGGGAGAGTGTGCAAAAAGCTACACACATTTAATGAATCATGTGTTCACAGTCATGGAGTATTTATGAACTGGTAAAAGCATGAAAACCTTTAACGACTTTTACACTCGTTCTTGCTCAATTGTGTGTCCGCACACACCGATTTTGACAGGTTTTAAATGATTCATTAATATCCATTCTTTTGCACCCTTCTCTCTCTCTCTCTCTCTCTCTCTCTCTCTCTCTCTCTCTGTCTCTCTCTATCTCTCTCTCTCTGTCTCTCTATCTCTCTCTCTCTCTGTGTCTCTCTCTTTCTCCATCTCTCCCTGCTGTCTGCCAGCCTGTGAGAACGTCCCCGAGGCCTCCCGGGAGAGGGCAGCACGACGAGAGCCCCCCCTCTAAACCTCCCCGGCTGTTTGTGGGGAGATCCCTCAGCCAGGGAGGGGTCAGGGAGACCCCGCCCCCACACCACCCCCCCAGCAGGCAGACTTCCTTGCAGCCAGGGAGGAGACTGGTGGAGGGCTCGCCTGCTAGGATGTCCCCAGCAGGGGAGGGGAGGAGCAGCCTGGCTCAGGCCAGCACCAGGCCTCAGCCTCTGCAGCGCTCCCAGTCCTGTGCCCCGCTCTCCCAGGCCCCGCTCTCCCAGGCCCCGCTCTCCCAGGCCCCGCTCTCCCAGGCCCCGCTCAGAGGGAGACCCGGACCTGGAGGAGGTGGACGGGCCGGGGCTGGGGCTGGGGCCGGGGCCGGGGCCGGTCAGGAGGGGGTCAAGGCTCCGTTCGCTCTGTCCTTCAGCAGGTTGTACCAGCTGAAGAGTCTGAAGGAGAGGATGAGCAGGAGCCCAACTCAGGAGAGAACCCCACCCACGCAGAAGAGAGCCCCACCCATGCAAGGGCAGTCTGACCCCTGACCTCTCTCCCGCGACCACAGGGACTTCCTGGGGGAACTTCCTCCTTGTGACTCATGAGGTCATTAAAAGCATTGACTTTTTTGGAGTCGTCGGCTACTATGTCTAGGTCTGCTATGTCTAGGTCTGCTATGTCTAGGTCTGCTATGTCTAGGTCTGCTATGTCTAGGTGTACTATGTCTAGTTCTGCTATGTCTAGGTGTACTGTGACTAGGTGTACTATGTGTAGGTGTACTATGTCTAGGTCTTCTATGGGGATATGTCTGACTTTAGGTGCCACTGGATGAACAGTACTGTTTATTTGTGTGTTGAGTGGAATCAATTTAAGAAATAACAATAACAAATTTTTTATGATTTCTGTGTTGATCAGTGAGTGGACTGGATCAACAGATACTCTTACATGTGTTTTGTTACGGTCGAGATATTATGGAGGATTCAGTGATTGTAAAAAAGAGAAAGAGAACAAGAGAGAGAAATGAAGTGACCTCTTATATGACATCAAACACAGAACATGCCTGAGGAGATGCAGGTGCTCACAAGCAGCCAGGACACACACACACACACACTTACCTCAGGGCACAGTTGAAATGTCAGAGAAGGTCAAGAAGAGGAAACCCTATCCTACAGAGTCTGGGTTGTCTGTGTAGGGGAGGTAGGGTGGTGCAACCATAGGATGAGGTCACAAAGTACACTACTGCACACTACACAGATACACAACCTATAGGAAGACATCCTGTACAGATCTAATCCATACATATCACACAGAAGATTTTAACTGTGCAACTAGTATTGTGTTTTAATGACGGATTTGGGTCAAATATCAAAGACACCCCACAGCGTGGCTGGCAGCAGACGGGAGGGAGGGGGAGAGGGAGGGAGGGGAGATGGAGGGAGGGAGGGGGGAGGTGAGGGAGGGAGGGGGAGAGGGAGGGAGGGGGAGAGGGAGGGGAGATGGAGGGAGGGGGGAGGTGAGGGAGGGATATTCAGTGTGTATATGCAGTATGTGTAAGCAGTGTGTATATGCAGTGTGTGTATGCAGTGTGTATATGCAGTATGTGTATGCAGTGTGTGTATGCAGTGTGTATGCAGTGTGTATGCAGTGTGTATATGTTTAAGCAGATGCACAACATCAGTGCCAGTCAAGCATGAGAGAGGAAAGCATGTTAACCATGGGATCTGCTGGAACAGATCTGAGCCCTCGCCCCAGCTTAAGGCCACACACACACACACACACACACACACACAAACACACACATTTTCCTGCTCCACACCCACCCTAGGCATCCAGCTGATTGTTGAAAAAGTATTTAATTAATCCAGTCAGAAAAGGTTGAGAAAAGGGGGGAGGGAACAGGAGGAATGTGAGGAAGAAAGAGAGGGTGTGGCGGCGTCCCATCAGTCACCTCACAGCTCTGACAGCATGGATAGTTCTGTACAGAACGTGTCACAGGACAGCCACTGTTAGTAACCCAGGACAGGAACATACGAGGGCCTTGTTGTTGTTTGTCAGGGTTAGTAATCAACACAGACACAAGCTGCTCAGACAAAGCCAGGACACACAACAATGACCTCACACTTCCTGTGGAATAAACCCAAAACGATTTAACCTTAAGAGGCACACACTCAACACACAAGAACAGCTAAAGGATGCGTCGCCACCTAGTGGCCCTCCGCTGCCAGGGACCATGTTCAGCAGGTCGGGATCAGAACACGTGTTGATAGCTTCCCTGTGTCCTGAGCTCCCCCTGCTGACAGGTCACATGGTATCATCAGATATCATGAAAATCCCCATCAGAATTCAGGTCTAGATTAACATTTGGAAAAGGACCAAAACAGGTGGTGTAATTGGGCGCGTTTATTATTTCACACGCGCAGACATTAATTCTGCTTGCGCTGTGAAATTCTACTCGCTTGAAGTGGGGTTCAGCTCGTTTCAGCTTTTTTTTTTAAGTTTTGAAAAACGTTTTGAAAGGTTGAAAAAATATTCTCAGTACTGCCGAATCTCACTAATGTCGCCGATCACTAATACAGCCTCCAAAAAATATTTTCCCCAAAAAGTTTCCCCAAAAAGTTGAGGGTAAAAAATAATTTCGAAAAGTTTTGAAAAATCGTTTCTAAAAGGTTTAAAAAATATTGTCAAAAAAATATTGTCAAAAAATATTGAAGTACTGCAGCCTCTGAGTACTGCAGCCCCCTGTCAAGTTTCCAAAAACTTTACAGGGTCAAAAGATATTTAGAAAAAGGTTACCAAAAAATGTTTATGAAAGGTTAAAAAGTGCTCAGTACTGGAGCCAGAAATGACTTAATAAAAACATTATTTATTCCCCTTTATTTTCCCCTGAATCTACATTAGATACATTCCTCTTACTCATGATCAATCATTCCAGGTGTTTTGATCAAGTGCACAACATAGATGAGTTGATTTAGTGTACAGAAACAGTATTTACAATGACATAGGACTAAAACCTTAAAGGGGGAGGAAACACAACAGCAGAAATAATAAATACATAAAAACATCATGATTGTAGACACAGCTGGCTTAACAACTCAGGCATGCCCCAGGTCAGCGTTGGAGGTCCTCCTGCTGGCTGCCCCAGGTCAGCGTCTGAGGTCCTCCTGCTGGCTGCCCCAGGTCAGCGTCTGAGGTCCTCCTGCTGGCTGCCCCAGGTCAGCGTCTGAGGTCCTCCTGCTGGCTGCCGCAGGTCAGCGTCGGAGGTCCTCCTGCTGGCTGCCCCAGGTCAGCGTCTGAGGTCCTCCTGCTGGCTGCCCCAGGTCAGCGTCTGAGGTCCTCCTGCTGGCTGCCCCAGGTCAGCGTCTGAGGTCCTCCTGCTGGCTGCCCCAGGTCAGCGTCGGAGGTCCTCCTGCTGGCTGCCCCAGGTCAGCGTCTGGACATGGGCGTCTTCAGCCCCATCACCCTGAAGGTGCTGCTGGTGATCTTCTCATACAGCAAGAACATGAGGGCAGCTGTGAGGACGGTCTGCAGCAGCTTGGCCTCCAGACCTTTAAACAAGCCCTGGAGCCCAAACTTCCTGCAGCGGGGGACAGGCCCACACACACACACACACACACACACAATACTAGACTTGATTTGAAGAAATGATAATACTGACTGCTTCTGATACTTTGAAAAGGTTAGGGAGTTGATGCTGGGGTGTGTGTGTGTGTGTGTGTGTAACCCACCTCACTCGGTTCAGCAGCAGACACCTGACCGTGGTTAGGCTGCTCAGAAGGTGAGGCTGGTCTGTCGGCTGTTTCAGACCAAACTGACCAACACACGGAGAGGAAACTACTGTTACTGTCACACGTTTCTGAACTTCAACACATCTACACACACCACACACACACTACACACACACCCCTACCCTGAGGATGGACTGGACAGTCTGTAGTGGGTATGTTACAGTGGTGGCCACTGCTTTGGCTAGAGCTCCGATGAGGAAGACCTGGACAGAGGACAGCTGCAGAGACACAAAACAAACTCTTCATCGTGGTACAAAGACTCTGAAACATCTGAATCCATCATATTCACTGATGCCTTGAGTACTGATGCAGATATGATCTTGTAACCCGACCAAGGTGGGCCATCATGTGTGTGGGCTTATCTGCTTACTTACATATCTGAAGTCTGCTCATCCAGATAATTAGCTCATCAATGAACAAAAAGCACTCTCTATGGTCAAAAATTTAAAGTTTGAACCCTCACCTCCTCCTAACCACTACTCTCTCCCCCTAAACCCTCCACCTACCTCCTCCCCCCTAACCCCTCCCCCCTCTCCTCCTCCCCCCCACCTCTTGGAGTGGCCCCCTCCTCAGCTGCCTCTTCAGGCCCTCGTAGATCATGAACTGGATGGCGGGGTTGAGCACCAGCAGCAGGGAGGGGAACGTCCCGTTCCACAGTGCCCCCACGCCCTCCTCATGCACGATCTGGGAGAAGGCATCTGGAAACAGCATGATGCCAGCGTAGTTAGACAGACAGATGTTTACCCATGATGCCAGCGTAGTTAGACAGACAGATGTTTACCCATGATGCCAGCGTAGTTATACAGACAGATGTTTACCCATGATGCCAGCGTAGTTAGACAGACAGATGTTTACCCATGATGCCAGCATAGTTAGTGGGACGGATGTCAGCATTCCGGAACTGAGCCCCCTGCAGTTTCAGTCTGGTGTTGACCACCCACAGAGGAGTCGTCACCAGCACATTCACCACACCTACAGGGGAGGGGGAGGGTGGCAGAGGGGGGTGGGGGGAGAGAGAGAGAAGGCAAGGAAGTGAGTGATGAGAAGAACATGCCAGAACTGACTCCATGTCATAGCCTAGGCGTGGCTAACCTGCAGCTACTCCTATGAGCAGGTCCCGTCCAGGGCTGGCCTTCTGCCCCCTCAGCCAGCTGGCCTTCAGGCTGTGGAAGCAGTAGAAGTAGACAAAGTTGGAGCAGCACAGGCTACAGATCACTGGGATCCAGCCTCGGTAGGGAGCAAGTCTACAGGAAGAGGAGAGAGAGACTGTCAAGGTGATTCACTAGAGAAAGGAAGGAAACCACTGTGGTGGTCACTATGGTTTCAGCCTACTCACAGTCCCTCCTCCTTCACTATCTCTGCCAGGATGGCTGGTGTGGACTTCGCCTTCCTCTTGTCATCCACTGTTGGAAAGAAGAAAGAGGAACATTGTGAACGTGAACTCCCAAAAATTGATGACTGCTTTAATTCCGGATATAGACACAGAGGTTTAACGGCACCGGTATACCCCGGTATGCTACCTTGTAGTCGTAATCTTGCCGTGTCAAGAGGGAAAAACACCGTCATTGCTGTCACGCTTCCCTGAAAAACAGTTGCAACAACTGTAGACCAGGGACAGACAACTGAATACGATCACAATGAAGTTTGGTTAACTTACCACAGCTCCAGCCACTGCGTGCACTAAGCTTTCGTATGAGAAAACTTCAGCGAATATAACGTTTTCAGAACTCATTTTTGTATTCGTTCCAACTGGTGTATGCTATTTCGTTATTAATACATACTACAAACGGCTAGCTGAGTTTAAATGTATCTGTCTCTGAGGAAACATTGTCAAATGAATGCCGTTTCCTTACACTTAGTAGAGCGCCTCCTCTTCTGTAGGGACTCCATCCAGGTCATTCATAACCAATAGGAGAGCGATTCTCGTTTGCCAAATAACACAATTGGGCAACATACTTTGCTACTTTACATGCGATTGGTTACTCGTAATATCAATCAAAAACGATGTGGTCTTCGCCTGCTTGCTTTCGATTCCGCGTGACTACTGTAGAGTTTGATTACCTGTCGGTGTCGCTTTGCCCCTATATCGTTGTTAAAAAATGTTTGTCAAATAAATATTTGTTACAGGCTAGTCATGCATCATCTGTTTTCAATTTCAACCATTTATAATTTATCATCTAAAACCATGTTTACGTGAATTAAATTTTATTGTCGATGAAATGTTAAGGAATTTTGTGATAAGCAATATTTGTCAATACATTGATCAACAATAATTACTACATTGTTATTAATTAACCAATGATACCCAGTAGTCAATCATTGTCAAGACTTAATTTATTCTTAATAATACGAAAAAGATTCAGGATGAAAGATTTATTCTCCATTCTTTGTGAAAATTGAAAAAATAGAAATCACTTACAGGACATGTTATAGCATAAGACAAACAATGGTCATAGTTGAAACTGAAAAATTAAGGTTAGAAAGTGTGAATGAGACCCACCAACAGAACATTCAAACTCAACTACTGATTACTATTTCTAATTTTCTCCACCACCTGCCCACAACATGAACCAGCTGGTCTTTAAACAGGAGACAACCGCCCAGAACCAACACTGCCAAATAAAAAAAATGGTCTTTTAACAGGTAGTATGCCACTCCTGTTAGAACTGTAAAAACAATTAGGAATTTTGCAAAATAGAAGATTTTACTGGGCTGGCTCTCTGCCTCCTGCCTGGCCTCCTCCTCCTCTCTTATCCACAGCTCCTGACGTTTCTTCTTAAGCTCCTCATCCTTGTACTTGTCCTCCAGCTCTCTCTCTTTACGGCGGATCTCCCCGTCCTTCTCTGCCAGGATGCTCTCCTGCTTCTCCCTGACCCTCCTCTCCTTCGGGGGGTACAGCTGACTGCTGTAGCACCTTCCTCCATTTAAGGCCACCAGGGTGTCAATCTTCTCCAGCAGCCTGGACACCTGATCACCTGATTTACTATCTGCGTTTTTGTTGTCGAACACCAAAAAACCGCCACTGCATTTGCGGATGAAGTCACGGAGGTTCGAATCGCTGCTTGCAATCACATCATTAATGGCCTTGCCCTCCAAGCGGTCTCCGTAGGTGAACAGCACGATGGTGTAGTCCCAGACATGGGGACCGAACGCAGCTTCAATCCGCAGGTTGGTCTCCTGGTCCTCCATGGTCAGCCTCCCCAGAGGAACCACCACCACGAAGGCGTGGAGTCCCGGCTCCTGCAGCTTCACACGCTTCAGGATCTCACGGAGGATCTCCTTCTCTTTGCGATTGGTCTCGAACAGTCCTGGTGTGTCGATCACAGAGATGGGCCTCCCATCGACCTCCGTCTTCTCCTTCTCACAGATCCGGGTGACCCTGGCCAGCTTCATGTCTGACTGAAACACAGGGCTGCCTATGATGGTGTTCCCTGAAGAGCTCTTCCCAACTCCACTCTTCCCAATCAGCATGATGGTCCACTCTGGCATCACATCTATGTTTAAAGGAAGTAATCTCTATTAATAAACCTATTAATGAACAAGCCAAACAAAACATCAAATTGTTCAATCGGTTGATCTAAAATAAAAAAATGCTATATTGTATTTACACAACAAAGCACTGTAGTACACACTGAATAAAATAAAAAGGGTTCGATTCAGAATCAAATGGACTATGTAGAAGCAATACAAATATGATTTTAATGTTTCTAATGAAGCACCTTTATTTTCACCTCTATATTGAACTATTTGGAAGTCAAATTGTTTATGTATTTGACAAGTATTCTCTTTTATTTTTAGCTATTATTTCAAATGGTACTAAGAGTCAAAGTCATAACATTGACTTTGATAGTAATGTCTTACAGTGAGTCAGCAACATTTACAACTCACCATTCTTAGCTGGATTATTTAACTCCATGGCCAGGATTGGTTATCTGTCAAAGTAACGTATCGAAATGTTCAAATATAACACATGCAATACACTACTGTCAGGGAGTATTTAGATGTTATGTATAGCATAACGTGCCAGCGAAGAATAGCCCATTCAAGCATTTGGTGCTGTGTCATTATCACTCCGTCTTCACAATCGTGGCTTGAGGCTACTGCGATGAAAGGACAGTTCAGTTAGGCTGTAGATGGGGCACGCAACGGGTACAATGCCAATGTACTTTTATGACGAATACACTTAAAAACGTATATTGAGAGCTCTGAACGTGTTGATGATACTTTAACAAGCCTGTACACATTACTCCTGAGAGAAAACGTAGAGGATCGCAGGCCATGAAACATCAGCAGGTTTAATGCAATGGCCCAGCCCTTTGGAAGTTACATTGAAAGCTGTAAATGAGTAAAATCATTACATTTTAATTAACTTTCAAAATATAAAAATACTCTCATATAAAAATTAAGCTCTCATTTAAGGCAACATTCTCCTTTTCCGCGTGATTGGACGTTTGTGATTCTTTGCAATCGTGTCGACAAAAGCAACGTAGAAATGTAGGGCTTCTCGGTCTTTGTCAGTCACTCACCCTAAATGTTAGATTTTTTATTTTGGACACAGAAAAAAACTGCTTTCTTACCTCTCGGTTGAATTCTGATACCAAAATAGCCTGAATGTTGTATGTTCTGAATTATTGAACGAGCATTGAACATTTCCTGCACGCAATGTCTGGCCTGTAAAGTTACTGAAAATAAAAGTGAAACTGAAACTTAAGCGTGATTTATTGTCCGAAAACAACCATGGGGTGTTTGTTTGGTCACAACACTGAGTTGAATCTCTAGGGTTAAGTTTAACAAACATTAGCCATAAGTCCAACATTTAATGTCAAGCACGTTAAACGAATTAATGTTATAATTCATTCCTAGCCTCGTCATCAATGTCTTATTTTCCAATCGAAAGTTTTAGAATGGGAGGGGGGCAGGGGATATAGAACATTAAAACAGTGTCTGAGCAATGCCATTCAAGAGCACTTGTTCCTCTGACATCACTTCCTGTCAGCCAACCTCTGCAGCAGTGCAATGACAGTGTCCTGTTTTGAGGAGAGAAGCTCCAGGGCGGTGGCTATCCTTCCCAAGGATTCAGCCATGCGGACCTCCCTCCTCTCCCGCCTCCTCTCCCGGCCCTCGCTCCTGCCGCAGGTCCCCTGCACCAGACCAGCCTGCTCCTCCTTCCTCCTCAGCACCTCCTGCAGCAGGGAGCTGCTCTCCTCCAGCCGTCTCTGCTGCTGCTGCGCCTGGCGGGAGGTGGAGGAGCAGGAGGTGGAGGAGCAGGAGGTGGAGGAGCAGGAGGAGAACGCACGGAACTTCTGTCTGTGCAGCCGAGCCCGACTGAGATGGGACAGAGCTCGACGGGAGGACAGAGGGACAGCTGTCGGCTGGGGCTTGAGAGGGTCTGTCTGATTGGTCATCCCAGGGGGAGGTGTGTTCGAGGGGTTGGGAGGTGGGAGGGGTGTTGGGGCGAGGGTGGGCGTCTGTGTACAGGTGCTGAGGATATCGCCGTTGGGATAGAGAAGGGGTTGGAATTCCGGAACAACAGTCTCTGCAGCGATAGTTGTCATGGGTACGGTGGTCACAGAGACAGTGCTGCTGTTGGCCTGGGCTCCAATGGTGTCACCCAACATAGCTTCCATCATCTACAGACACAGACAGTTGTGAGTGAACATTGAAGATGAGAACAGTGATACAAGGATGGAGAGGGGGGAACAGGTCAAGATTCAAGGAGCAACCTTTACACCCACAACAACCAGGGGCGTCACATAAAATATAAGACATGACAAAACTAGACACTGACCTCAAAGTACTCCCAGGAGGTTTTGGCCTGGCCCGTCTCCCGGCCACGGTCCTTCACCCTCTTGTAGGTGACGATCAGGTTGTTCCACTTGCGGCGGATGCGCTCCACAGGCAGGGGGTGACCTTGGGCCTCCAGCTCCTTCTGGACGCTCTGGAAGAGCTGCGAGCGCTCACGTGTTCCGTACAGACTCCAGCGCCGGCCCACCGCCTCGATCAGGAACACGATGCTCTGGTAGGTGAACTCTCCTGTGGTCACCTTATCTGCTGGGAGAGGGGGGCGCATGGCGGGAGCTGTGTGTGTGTTGGGGGGTGGGGTTGAAGTCTTCAATCAGTGCTTTCATAGAAATCCTAGAAATCTTGGGGTGGCAACCCAAAATTAAAAGCCTGAACTGAATTTCAGGAATTTTATTATTCTGATATAGTAGTATAGGCTACTCGAAAACGATGTCAATATGAGAGGTAAGGAATTGCATACTGATACTATACTTTGGTTTCTTACTTACTTCTTCTTTACTATTAATATAATTGCTACTATTAATACTATTTTATATTTAATATTATTATGTAAATAATAATATTAAAAAAAGTAAATTCCTTGTTTGTGCAAACATACTTGCCTGTGAATAATACTGATTCTGATACTACTAATTATTTGATGTGCATAGACTAATACCGGTACTGTTAATTCGTTATTTTAATTATGGTTGTTGCAATAACTTTCTAAAAAAGGTCAAAATAATAGGCTTGTAGTGCACTAACATTTCTTAGACATAGATTATTTCAAACATTTAGGACTACTGAAGGTGAACCTCGATCCACGGAGACAGAATGAGTCCAGAGACGGAGCTCACCTGGGGAGAGCTTCAGAATGGTTTTCCCTTCTGCAACTGTGAAGGAGTACAACCTGTCAGCGCTCACGGGACCTGGAAGAACCCGCACAGAACCGCACAGAACCACACGTCTCAACGTCGTGAATCAAGGAATACATGAACGTGTGAAACCACTGCATGTTGAATGCGGTCAACAGGGATAACTCACACAATAAGATAGCGGAGGTGTTAGCAGCGGGCGGTTGGCACTGTGGGCTCTCCTGGTGTCGAGTTGCGAATCCGCCTCTTCCACGCGCTCTGCTGTTACCGTCTGCAGGGGTACATGAACCTGGACTGTCGGGAAAAAGCGACGACGACGCATTCTCTACCAAAGGCGCTTCCGTTTTAACGTTCATAACTGCAGCTAGGATTTGTCTAGAAATATGTTTTCGGGATTGTGTGGAGAAAATAATCAATGTCTGAGTTCAATTAATTGTTCAAATGATAAAAAATAATTGGTATAAAAGTTTGGCACTCTGGATTCCTTTGGTCATAGGTGACAATAAAAAAATTACGCTTAGAATTGCACTTTCCGTAGATCATTTTGTTCCAACTGCGCATACCCTCTTGACGCAATGTAACAAGGCTTGGGAAATGGCTGCGTTCTTTCTTGTCCAAACACGTCTGCGCAACGCTGATGCGCAACTCTGGGCAGGGATTCGCTGGCACCTGTGATGTCATACGCAAGGACTGCAAAAAAACACAACGCACACTCATGACGCTTTCCACGTGCAGCAGCAGCCAGTTTTTCTTTTTCTAAGGAGCGCTGCATGAGTCCTATTCTCTGTAAGGAAATGTAATAGAGTATGACATGCACATCCCGTCATTCACCATCTCATTCAAAATACCTCCCTTCATCCGATTGGCATTATTTAAAGCCTATATGGTATTCAATATTAAATAGATTAATGTTACAGATTAATTAATCTGTAACAGACGTAATACATTGTGCGTGAAGAAGTTTTGGTCGAAAAATATTCATAGCAGTATTAAAAGAGTACAGTTCATTTACATGTATTCATTTAGCAGACGCTTTTATCCAAAGCGACTTCCAAGAGAGAGCTTTACAGAAGTGCATAGGTCAATGATCATAACACCGAGATAGCCCCAAAAACATTGCGGGTAGACAAAACATGAAGCATACATTGTGAAAAACCAAATAAGTGCCAATGGGAAGAATCATAAGAGCATGCAGTTAAACAAGTTGCAATTAAACAACATGAACCTCAAAAGTGCAAGAGTGTACCTGTAAAAAAGCAAGCAACAATAATATTTATTTATACAATTTATTTGACAGGGACAATGCAGATAAACATAGCTGTAGAGCAAAGTTTGCAGCCGATGTAATGCACATAGAGATTATAGCAAGTGCTAATTTTCAACTCCCGTCCCTGGATGAGCCTTTCTACAATAACACACAATAAAAACAATATACAATTTAAAAAATCCAAAATAAAAAAGTACAAAAGTTCAAACATTTTAAATGGGTACAGTTTGTTATTTTTTTCAGCCATGCCTTACAGTTTTTTTCAAATGCTTACACACATTTTTTTTTACTTGTCCTCTCTTTTTCAAAACTTAACACACAAATCCAACAACTGCACACACAGAATGCAAAATGCTTCACTTTTCTTGCAAAATGAAGCACAGCAATCAAAATATCACAAACACGTCTCAAAAGCACACATTTGTCTCATGTTGCAAACACTTTTGCCATTATATTACATTTTTGGATATATCATATACACACAGTTATTCAAAACCTAAAGCTCTTCTTTCATGAGCTCCTTTGTACATTTCTGTTCAAGATTGAAAGTAAATGGCAGAGATTATGAAAAATTCATGGTAAACACGAAAACAAGATTGAAACCAAACATATGTTTTTACTATAAGCATTTGTGGTTGTGAATACAGTATTACACAATACAAAAGAAAGAGTTTAGTAGGACAGAAACCAAACCTAATTTTGAAAAAGGTGATTATGGAATGGTGTGTCTGTGTGTGCCATGAACTGTAGCATACAGAAATATATAATAATTTCTACAATATTGTCAGAATGTCTTCTTACAGTCACTGTACTGTTGCACGGTATGATACAGTAATCCACCAAACTGTGACCAATCAAGAAGTGCACTACAGTCAATGGATGCATGGGTGCTAAAATATATGTTTGCGTATAGTATACCGTGTGTTGTGCTGAAACAGCTATTATTTGTACATTAGAACATGTGTACATTACAGTATATTGTTACATACCTGTTATCTTTTCTACAGTAAAGGTTCAAATTATACCCACCACTGTAAATCAACTCAAATTAGGCTATTTATAGGCCTATTCTAAAGCCATGATTGGTTGGTGTTGAGTAAAGCAATGAGTGTTTGCACATTTGAGGAGTTAGTGTAAGGTACTGATGAATTAGTGTGGCATTTTGATTGGTTGTGTTTTAAAAAGGAAATCAAGATGCTTCCCGTTAGAATTTTGTGTGTTACCTGGAGAATTGTGTGTTATGTTTTGCAAAAAGTGTTTTATGAAATTGAAAACGGAGTCAAAGGCCCAAAATGTGCGTATGGTTTTGCAGATTTGAGGTGTGGTTCTGGTGTTTGAGTGTCAGGTTTCAGAAATTGTGTGAAAAGTAAGGAATTTGTGTGTAAGCATCAAACTCAGAAATGTTCTTAATCTCTGTGGGCAGTGAGTTCCACAGTTTACAAGCCCTGAAAGAAAAGGCTGATGTGCCAAAAGATGTTCTGCGCTGTGGGATTTTACAGTTTTGGTTTAGGGAGCCTCTTCACAGAGAGTAAAATAAGTTAAATCAGTTACAACTAACCAACAAGTCCCTCAATAAGAGTCATTGTGTTCCTGGAGGAAACTAACATCAGGTCCAGCAAATAATTCCCAAGTACCGTTGTACTCCCGGAACAAGTGCGTCTTGAGCCTTTTAGTTCAGACATGAATGTTACATTTACTTTTAGTCATTTAGCAGACGCTCTTATCCAGAGTGACTTACAGTAAGTACAGGGACATTCCCCCGAGGCAAGTAGGGTGAAGTGCCTTGCCCAAGGACACAACGTAATTTTGGCGCAGCCGGGAATCCAAACGGCAACCTTCTGATTAATAGCCCAATTCCCTTACCGCTCAGCCATCTGACCCCCTACTGATATATTACCCCCTGAAATGTTACTTTAATAAAGTTATAGAAACAATATCATGACTTCTGTCTTGTATGTAGTTGAACCCCATCCTGTGCTTTGGCAGTTGTGAGACAAGACTTCATAAAAATGATTATTCTTTCAGTAAAGTTACTTTAGACATAAAGACTAAAGAAGAGAGAGATAAAACACAGACCCCAGATTTCATCTGAGGAAACTATAATAACTATTCGAGATTTAAAAAAAATATTATTATGATTATAATTAATTAATTAATTAATGAGCTCATAGTAAAACAAGAAAAGGTGCATAAAATAGGTTTACTGTTGAACCCTGAAAACACTAGTGAACTCCCTCTCAAAGCAATCCCTTAATTTGAATCCAACATCACAGATCCTTTTATCATTCTGAAAAATGGAAGAAGACAAGAAATTCAACTGATGTTAAAGGCGACCTCTGTACAAAACCAGAAGAATTTCTTTGAGTAAATCTCATGCCTGTAACACTAGAGGTTCTTTGTAGAGTAAGGGCCAATCCCAATACTCCCCCTTACCCCTTCCCCTTCCCCCTAGCCCTTAGTTTACCCCTTCCCCTTAGTTTACCCCTAGCCCTCGAAACTGAGGGGTAAGGGCTACATATCCCTAAGAAATGGGACGCCACTTGGTTACGGGTACGTCATCTAGCACGTATCGATATCTCCAAAGAAAGTAGTGTTATGCACTGATATCAAACAAAATTCGCTGCTAATGGAGTTTACTTAAAACTGTAAACATGCTAGTGAGAGAAATGTGGGACTGTTGTGCAAATCAGCACTGTAACATTAGCGTAGCAAACTAGCGATTTTTAGAAACGTTTCAATTAGGAAAATGGTTGCAAATATATGTGCAGGACTGTGTATAGCACAAAACAAGACATCATAATTTTTTTATCAATTAATTAAGCCGAAAATATTACATTTATCGGACTCTCTGGATGATCTGGCCGCCATTGTTGCCGGTCGTGCAGTATTCACATAGCCCTAGGTTTCAAGTAAGCTCCCGATCTTACTTGGTTTTAAGGGGTGTATACCCCTTTGTCTTAGCCCTACCCCTAGCTCAAAAAGAGTATTGGGACACCACTAGCTCTCACGTGAACGCGTAAAAGTAAGGGGTAAGGGGGAGTATTGGGATTGGCCTTTAATTTCATGGTCCTTGACAGTGGATCCTGATAATCTCACCTTGTTGAAAGTGGCACAGTTGTCAAAGATGAGCAGAAGGTCCATCATGAAGTGTTGAACTGTCTGGTACTGTTCCTGCTGGAGTTTCTCCTTCACCTTGTCCAGCCACATGGGAGTCCTGACCACACGCCTGTAGCCCTCAATCTGACAGAGACACAAACATCCTCAATATCACAACCCACACAGGGGGATCACTAACAAACGTTAGTGTATACAGAATACAGTATAGTCTACTGTATTAGGGTTAGGGTTAGGGTTATTCTCTCCTCCCTCCCTCACATAAACAAACCTTAAGGCAGGAATCTGTAGCAAAGACCCGCTCCTCGTCTGCATGGTACATATACATGAGGAGATACTGGCATTCCTGTCAGGGAGACACACCTCTGCTTTACACTCCATCTACACAGGGACAGGCAGGCAGGCAGGCAGGCAGGCAGGCAGGCGGGCAGGCAGGCAGGTGGGCAGACAGACAGACAGACAGGCGGACAGACAGACAGACAGACAGACAGACAGACAGGCAGGCAGGCAGGCAGGCAGACAGGCAGGCAGGCAGGCAGGCAGGCTCACCAGCAGGTGTTTTGAGACAGTGCAGGACTGGGCTTCTTGGAAGGTTTTTTGTCCTGGGTAGAGCCACTTCCGGCTGGCTTGATAAATACAGAATGTACAGTCCCACTTCAAGTCGTCACTGTACAAACCACACAAACCACACAAATGGTTCAGGAGGCAAGTAGGCAAATCGACTCAACTGTACAAACACACATTTCTTTTTCTTTCTCTAGTTCCTTCTCCTCACTTCACTAAGGTGTCGTCCAGTCTGGGCAGGTGACAGTCCTGGTGAAAGGATCGAGGACACTTCTCACACAGAACCAGGTCACCATCTCCTCGGCAGATGAAGCAGTCATCATCACTGCTCTGTTCCTTCTGACACAGTGAAGGAGGGGGTCAGATGGCTGAGTGGTTAGGGAGTCGGGCTATTAATCATAAGGTTGTTGGTTCGATTCCTGGCCGTGCCAAATGACGTTGTGTCCTTGGGCAAGGCACTTCAACCTACTTGCGTCGGGGAGAATGTCCCTGTACTTACTTTAAGTCGCTCTGGATAAGAGTGTCTGCTAAATGACTAAATGTAAATGTAAGGAGAGGAGTCATGACATCACAGGCCTCCTGACATCATTATCTAAGCTACAGGAGGGCTCACAGGGACGACTGCAGTCATGTGATTGGCTGAGAGCAGGCAGCTCCATGTTTTCTGGGGGCTGGGTGATAAGGAGTCAGACTCACCAGGTCTTCAGGGTCTGAGCTGCAGAGCCTGCACACACACCGGGTATGGATGGTCAAACTCCCCTCCTAAAGAAGACAAAATAGCAATAAAATGCCTCTCCTAAGTTTCTCTTTCTTTTCTATTTCTCTCTCTCGGTCTCTCTCTCTCTGTCTGTCTCTGTCTGTCTGTCTCTCTCTCTCTGTCTCTCTCTCTGTCTCTCTCTGTGTGTCTGTCTCTACCTCTATGAGGGAGCAGAGAGGTCTCCCATCACACTGGATGTCTCTTCTCCAGTCGTCTGAGGCGCTTGACCCCGCCCTAAGGAACTCCACGGGGGTCATCCAGCTGTGCTCCGTACGGATGCTCTTCCCAAAAGTCCCTGGGACACACACACAGGGAGGGGTGAGGAGAGACAGGGAGGGGTGGGGAGAGACAGGGAGGGGTGAGGAGAGACAGGGAGGGGTGAGGAGAGACAGGGAGGGGTGAGGAGAGACAAGGAGGGAGGGGTGGGGAGAGACAGGGAGGGGTGAGGAGAGACAGGGAGGGGTGAGGAGAGACAGGGAGGGGTGAGGAGAGACAGGGAGGGGTGAGGAGAGACAGGGAGGGGTGAGGAGAGACAGGGAGGGGTGAGGAGAGACAGGGAGGGGTGAGGAAAGATGGGCAGGGGTGGTGAGACACAAAGAAAGAGCCCAATAGTTTCCTGGATGTAAACAAACACCAAACACACACCTGATGCAAAACGGTACTTATGTAAGACTCCACTGATGATCCCACAGGTCACTTGGAAGTTTGGTGGCTTAATCATTGATCCAGCATCGCTAGCAGGCCTGCTTCCGTCCTCATCACTCTCTTCTTCTCTCTCTTCTACTATCTCTTCTTCTCTCTCTTCCTCCAACGACTCAGACACTAAATTAAAGATCACAGGAAAGAGAAGGTAGTGTTGGAAGGCAGGACCTTGGGTATAATATTAGTTTTTGATATTGTAAACATGTATTCACTGTCTCTGACATCACATGAATGGGTTGCATACAAACCATTAACGCAGCTGTCTGATTGGTTTTTTGGAACCAGTGACGTCTTGGTCTAGATGGGGAGAACAGGAAGCAGACACATGTGGCACAAGTCAGCATGATACAACCAATTAGCAGACAGATTTACCAAAGTATGTTGGTTGCTGGAGGCTAATAAGAATAAAAAAGTTATACCATTGTTTTGCTCTGAATGGATTTCTTAGGAACCTGGTAGTTGATAATAAGAAGGATTGTCATTAGTTACGTTAAACAATTATTCCTATGTTATTACACAAATGTTTCACTGAGGTCAGTATTGAAGTAAATCCAGCTTTGGATGAAGGGTTCTCCCTAGTTTGGTTCTTCCTAATAAACTTTAAACAACAAACTTCCTTGTTCTTTTCCCCATTAGTGTAACTTAATACTTACATATTTGAGTATATAAGTGTCAATTTAATACAGTGAAGCATATTGATGTGCATAGCATATGTCCCTTCTACAGCTTATTAGTTAATAAGGCTATAGGTAGATTCATTTACATTTACATTTAGTCATTTAGCAGACGCTCTTATCCAGAGCGACTTACAGTAAGTACAGGGACATTCCCCCGAGGCAAGTAGGGTGAAGTGCCTTGCCCAAGGACACAACATCAGTTGGCATGACCGGGAATCGAACTGGCAACCTTCGGATTACTAGCCCGCTTCCCTCACCGCTCAGCCACCTGACTCCCCACAGATTCAGTTGCATATGTTGCATATATCTCACACCTTTGGATTGAGGTTCTTGTTTCTGGTAAAGCCTAGGGATGTCAGGTGACCTTGCTGAGGGGGAAGTCATGAGAGAGGCAGGGAAAGGTAGACCATGTTGATATTGTTAAAATAGAATAAGCGAACCAACAACATATACTGTTGCACTACATACATACTAGAATTAGATATTGTACACACATCCTCAGCAAGTCATAACTCTGAATAGATTTATATTAATGACATTTCCCTTAATTCTGGTCACCTCACCTTTATCAGTTTCCCCAGAGAGGTACCCTGACATCGTATAGACTGTTTCCAGTTCCTCCAGCTCTTCTTTCCTGCTAACTCCTCAAAGCCAGAGGGGGTGAACCACTTGTCCTGGACCACAATACACTTCTCCCCTAAATGAGGAAACATAAAACATAACAACCAGAACACAGACAGCCTCATTATCACCCATGGAACATTGTGAAAATGTGTTGATTCTTCTAAAATAAGTTAATCAACTCCAACTCTATTCACTAAATCTATATTTTACATTTGACATTGTATTAATTTAGCAGAAAGTGATGTATAAATAGTGCATTTAGAAAGTATGGTAGAAGATCAAGGATCAGAAGTGCACAGATCTACAGTATCCTGGTGGTCAGAGTCAAGAAACGCTCTGATTCACCAGCCACATGGACAAGAAACCACATCTCAGCTAGCAGGCATGGCACACAAAAATAATACAATAACATCTCAATTCCAGTCAACCAAAATCAAGGATTTATCACGAATGCAAAATCAAGCACTAAATCTAAGATGGTCAACCCTTTAAAACAAGATGTGTGTCCAAGCTTCCCTCTCACCCCTGGCCAGCTTGTCCCTGATGAGTAGCCCCTCCTGAGCCCCACAGGTAACAGGCAGCTGGGTCTTGTAGAGAGGCTTGGTCCAGATGGTTCTGTCCTGGCTCTTTGAGGGGAGCTCTGAGAAAGCAAACAGTCAAGACAGGAATGACTCATGCTTAATATTTCAGGGCTACTATTTATTTGGGTTGTTTTTTGGGGGCGGGGGGGAATTCCAGTTTGTGACATTGCTTGTTAAAAAGGCTATTCAAATTAAAGGTTAGTTGACTTGATTTAATTTGAGTTTTTCTGGTTTTGAATGCTCAGGTAGAATTGAACTTGAACATAAACACCATAAGTTTTGAGTTCAACCTGAACCTTAGAGGCCTGTTCAGCCAGACTGAAGCCTGGGACTCACCACAGCTTGGCTTCTGGACTTTCTTCCTCTTGTGTGGGCTGTGCAGGGAGGACGGACCAGCCTGCTCCTCATCCAGACTCACACCTCTTGTCTTATCTTTCTTCTCCATCGTTTCCTCCCTTCTTCGCTTCTTCTCTTGTTCTGGAGATGTCACTGTCTTCTTCTGTTGTTCTGGAGATGTCACTGTTTTCTTCTGTTGTTCTGGAGATGTTCCTGTCTTCTCTTGTTCTGGAGATGTCACTGTCTTCTTCTCTTGTTCTGGAGATGTCACTGTCTTCTTCTCTTGTTCTGGAGCTGACATTGTTGTCTTTTCCTGCTCCTTTTCTGCTTCCTCTACTTTCTCAGGCAGTTGTTCTGTAAAGGACCCTACATTAAGAGATTTTTTTAAATAATTAGTTGAATAATGTAATAAAGCCATAATACAACAACTTTGTAGTCTAGGATTTCTCAATAACATGGTACATTACTGAATACATTGATCTCAATAGGCTGTCTCTGAAAGTGCCTTGTAAAACTGACAACATTGCAACTTGACCCGATGATGTAACAGCAGCATTGCTGGGGATGAACTGACCGTCCATCAGGCTGCTGCGCAGCTGCCGCAGAGTGGCATACTGCAAAAGGAGATGATCCTTGAACACACACTTCCAGAACAGCTTGATGTGCTGTGGTCTCCTCCTCTCCAGCCAGTCCAGCAGCTCGTACACCCTCTTCTGTTTCAGATGTGCACTCTTCATCTTGATCACTTTCTGTACACGAAACGTATGGATAACATCTTATTAGCATAGCCTGGTAGATTGTAAAAATGTGCGTCTAAGGTTAAGCATATAAACACAAGAAGTATGCAAAGCCATTTTCATCAACACGGCTGACAGGTGGCCTACACTGGAATTCTTTGGTCCTGCCCTTTTGACAATCCCTAGATGCCTGTAATGTAAAATCATAATCTAACAGGGGCGATTCTAGGATCAGACCTTTAGGGGGGCTCAGCCCCCAATGAGAATGTGACATGGTTACAGTGCCTTGCAAAAGTGTTAAACCCCCTTGCTAATAAATCACTAATTTCACTGGATAACAATTAATATATTCATTTATTATTATGCAAAATATTGAATGAATGAAAAAACAAAAGAAATCCCTTTCTTCATGAACTACCAGCATCAAATGAAACGATAATGATGTGTCAACAATAAATAAACTGCAAATATGGACTTTTCGACAGGTCTTCAAACGCCTTTGTAAGCAGAGATTTGTTAAAACGTTTGTTAACCGAGACCGTGGGTCAATAATACTAGTATATAAGAAACATTGTTTTAACAATGGCTCAACTCACCCAAAAACGTACCTACTTCTTCTTGTTAAAGGTGCAAGTGTAAAGTCACTTTACACACTGTCGCTTTCAGCTACTGGTTGCACTATCAGCAATATTGCACTATTGCACTAACTGTACCCCACTTGGTTAGTATACAGTTAGGTCCATAAGTATTTGGACATTGACACAATTTTCATCATTTTGGCTCTGTATACCACCACAATGGATTTGAAATGAAACAATCAAGATGTGCTTTAAGTGCAGACTTTCAGCTTTAATTTCAGGGTATTTACATCCAAATCAGGTGAACGGTGTAGAAATTACAACACATTTTATATGTGGCCCCCCCCTTTTTAAGGGACCAAAAGTAATTGGACAATTGGACAATCAGCTGTTCCATGGCCAGGTGTATGTTATTCTCTCATAAAGGGAGTTCGTTATTTCATTGACAAGGAGCAGATAAAAGGTCTAGAGTTCATTTCAAGTACGGTATTTGTGTTTGGAATCTGTTGCTGTCAACTCCCAATATGAAGTCCAAAGAGCTGTCACAATCAGTGAAGCAAGCCATCGTTAGGCTGTAAAATCAAAACAAACCTATCAGAGAGATAGCAAAAACATTAGGTGTGGCCAAATCAACTGTTTGGTACATTCTTAAAAAGAAAGAACGCACTGGTGAGCTCAGCAACACCAAAAGACCCGGAAGACCACGGAAAACAACTGTGGTGGATGACAGAAGAATTCTTTCCCTGGTGAAGAAAAACCCCTTGACAACAGTTGGCCAGATCAAGAACACTCTCCAGGAGGTAGGCGTATCTGTGTCAAAGTCAACAATTAAGCGAAGACTTCACCAGAGTAAATACAGAGGGTTCACCACAAGAAGTAAAACATTGGTGAGTCTCAAAAACAGGAAGACCAGATTAGAGTTTGCCAAAAAACATCCAAAAGAGCCTGTACAGTTCTGGAACAACATCCTATGGACAGATGAGACCAAGATCAACTTGTACCAGAATGATGGGAAGAGAAGAGTATGGAGAAGGGAAGGAACTGCTCATGATCCAAAGCATACCACCTCATCAGTGAAGCATGGTGGAGGTAGTGTTATGGCGTGGGCATGTATGGCTGCCAATGGACCTGGTTCCCTTGTATTTATCGATGATGTGACTGCTGACAAAAGCAGTAGGATGAATTCTGAAGTGTTTCGGGCAATATTATCTGCTCAGATTCAGCCAAATTCTTCAGAACTCATAGGACGGCGCTTCACAGTGCAGATGGACAATGACCCGAAGCATACTGCGAAAGCAACCAAAGAGTTTTTTAAGGCAAAGAAGTGGAATGTTCTGCAATGGCCAAGTCAATCACCTGACCTAAATCCAATTGAGCATGCATTTCACTTGCTAAAGACAAAACTGAAGGGAAAATGCCCCAAGAACAAGCAGGAACTGAAGACAGTCGCAGTAGAGGCCTGGCAGAGCATCACCAGGGACGAAACCCAGCGTCTGGTGATGTCTATGGGTTCCAGACTTCAGGCTGTCATTGACTGCAAAGGATTTGCAACCAAGTATTAAAAGTGACAATTAGATTTATGATTATGTTAGTTTGTCCAATTATTTTTGGTCCCTTAAAAAGGGGGGGGGGCACATATAAAATGTGTTGTAATTCCTACACCGTTCACCTGATTTGGATGTAAATACCCTGAAATTAAAGCTGAAAGTCTGCACTTAAAGCACATCTTGATTGTTTCATTTCAAATCCATTGTGGTGGTATACAGAGCCAAAATGCTGAAAATTGTGTCAATGTCCAAATACTTATGGACCTAACTGTACGTAGGTCTATAAGGTTAGTATAGGTCATTATGAGTATTAGATGAGTACTTATATGTTTGTTATGCCAGGTTGCTTTGCGTTGTCTTGTCCCAAGAATTTCAGTGCCCAGTCTGACCTTGTGTTGTTCAGTGCACCTGACAACAAAATACTTGAAACTTGCATGGCGGCACTGGATATTAAACCTGTTTAAAACCCTTTGAACCTGTAATGCTTGTCATTTGTCACTAACAGACACATTTGCAAACCCTTACATTAGAGCGCTAAAACTTATTTAAGATAATAATAATTCAATTTTTTAATTTTGTATTATTATTATTTGAGATCAAATTTAGGTGTGCTTGAGCACCCCTAAAAAGAGCCTAAAATCGCCATTGTAATCTAATCAAATACAAAATAGGACAGTATGTCCTAACCTCTGAGCGACTATATTTAGGCCTATCAACAATTTTAGGCCTATTTATCAAAGATTTGGACTAATTTAATAATACAGAATAATTAATCTAATAACTGACAATAACTCAAGATAAGAAAAACAGTTTTATGACTTGGAGTGCAGCGGGTCTTCTGAGTGGTTTCAGTTACAGTAAGATGCTGCAGACTCAATCATCGATGATATTGGGCTCAATTGTGAAGATGCGATAGTTGGCAACACTAGCGTAAAATTTAAGCAGCACATAAGTCTCTTACCTTATACATATTCTCCGGTAGCAAATTGTGATCGCGGAGTTGGTTTAAAAAGATATGCGGCGGCTCCATGAGCGACATTTTGGTTTTATTGAGGTGGAGACATTCTTTCAATTGTTCCTCAGTGACAAAATCCAAAGGGTCCATTGTCGACGCTAAGAGTGCTCTAACCGCGTAAATATTGTTCAAATGCCTTCATATAGGATCACATTTATCCGAGACTCTCACGTAAAGATTGTGATCAACCTGTTATGTCCGTTCATACACAAAACAACCCTCAACCATTTTCAAACGCAAGAAACCCGCGTAAAAACCTCTCTTTTTCTGTTTTAAAAACACGGAAATGGGGTTTTGTGTATCATATTTCAAATGGCATTGGAAAGTGAAAGTAAACGACTGGAGTTTATTGTGATATGGGTGTGGCTGCAGAGGGCGTGACGGTAAGGCCCATATAGGTGAATATAATTGGGTGTGAGCTTGTAGGGTCACATCCGTACTTGGGTTGCACGCCGGAAGCATTGTTTGTCATGTAACTTTGAGTTTTTAACATGTCTTAAAAAAGCTGATCGTCATCTTATCGGCTTTCTATGTTTTGGGTATGTGTTGCCTATAATTAATTCTGTATGGTTGCTATGTGCTGTGTTGTTGCCTTGTCGTATGTGGAATTGTTTGTGTTTCCTGGAGCAGAAAAACTATTTTGTTAAATACCCGATCTACTGCTACTGAATACACCCAATTATATTGGCACAAGCCTTAGGTGTGGCCTTACCGTCACACCCTCTGCAACCACACCCCCCTCACATTAGCACACACCAGTCAAGCTAGACTGGCGCCACTTACTGGACAATTGTGAAATTCAGTGGGTCACAAAATTAGGCCATTTTGTCAATCAGGTAACATCAATTAGATGTGTTAAAGGTGCTGTAAAGCAAATTGCATGATTTGCTTCTCAGTACATTATATACATGTGAAATTTGTTGCTGAAAGCAAGTGCAAAGTGCGAAAACTTAAGAAAGAGGTGGATTGATTTTGTGAAGAGCCACGCTGATGGAGAGTTTCGCATCATCCCCAACAGCCACCTCTGCTTGCCCATTTCATTGCTAGTTGTTGCTGTTGTTGCTTCAAAAATTGAGAGAAAAAACATACGTTCTGTTGCAGACTGAGAAGAACGTAGTTTGTTGTCAGGTTGGTCGATGTCCTGCTCAGAACTTGGTTCTGGTGGTGCAAACATATAGGGCTGAACAAGGTCTATTTCATTGCTGGAAGCGCTCATTGTCCGGCTTGCCGTAGCGTCCATTATCCGGGTCGTAGGTGCTTGAGAGAAGCGGCGCCTTCCAGCGAGGGGGTGGAGCTTCAGCTCCTTCACGAGACACGCCCCCCCAGTATCAAGCAGAGAAGACTGCTGATTTTCTCATGATTTCAAAGCCTAATTTAACATACTTGTTTTTTTTCATTCGAATTTGGATGGGTAGATAACAACACATTCTTCTGTGGTGTGATGAACTGAAAACTCATTTTCAGTTCTGCTTTACAGCAACTTTAAGGACGGTGCAGACGGCTTGTAATTAGGTCACTCAGAATCAGAATCAGAATGGGATTTATTCGCCATGAAAGTTTGCACAGACAAGGAATTTGCTTTGGCAGGAAGGTGCATACAATAAACATATACCTAAAATTTAAATATGTGGACTATCTATACTAAGGGTACATAAACTAGCAGTACTAAGTGGGATTAGAATAGAATTAAATATACAATAAAATAAAATATAAGTTGACACTCTAATCCTCATGTCATTTTATTAGTGTTTGTTTTGTCATGACTTCAAGAACAACATATGCCTTGTACAATGTTATACAATGGTACCCCTATCCCATTCCTATACATAACAGGACAATATTATAAACATGAATAGGTCAATTAAAAAAAATTATAAGTGCTTTTTTAACAGACGTGGTCTTGCAAGCTCCGTCAGAGGTTTCGGGCAAATCGTCCCGCACTGGGTTAGAACCTGCCACCTCTGGCTTCCCAAGCGCCACCACTACCAACTACGCCAACAAAAAGCTAGCAATTTGCTGACGCGGGTGGCCTGTTACATACCTGAGGAGCGAGTTTCACCGATACACACCGGCTACACTTTACACAAGACAGGCAGACATAACAGACATTTCCCAGACAAATCAGTGGAAATAACACTATTCCTCCAATCAAATCAAATATGACTTGTTTTGACATTAAATTAAGTATAAAAGGGCTTTACAAAACACTGTAAATCTCAACCTATCAAAAGCACACAATCAGATAGAGAACATGGAAACACTGTTGACTATTATCTATATAATTTTATCTATTATAATATATAAATGATCTCAAGGAAAAGTTGGAAAAGAAGACAAAATTATCAGAAATAATTCAGCGAGTAATGCTCCAGAGATGACCCCACATCAGTGTGCCTGCACTGCACCAGTCCAGACTGTGGCAAGACTAGGTAAGAGGTTAGAGAACCATGAAAAGGTTTAATGTTGAACTCTGAAAACACTTTTGAACTCCTTCTCAAACAAACCTCTGAGATTCACTCCCATCTCACGAAATACTGCGTTATCCTGCAAAATAAAAAATGAATTCAATATTCACATACACAAAAGACACCTTGGGTGTTATACTGCACTACACTAGAGGTTCTGTGTAGAGTAAAGCTCCTGGTCCTTGACAGTGGATCCTGATAATCTCACCTTGTTGAAAGTGGCACAGTTGTCAAAGATGAGCAGAAGGTCCATCATGAAGTGTTGAACTGTCTGGTACTGTTCCTGCTGGAGTTTCTCCTTCACCTTGTCCAGCCACATGGGAGTCCTGACCACACGCCTGTAGCCCTCAATCTGACAGAGACACAAACATCCTCAATATCACAACCCACACAGGGGGATCACTATACTGTATCCAGAATACAGTATAGTCTACTGTATTCTCTCCTCCCTCCCTCACATAAACAAACCTTAAGGCAGGAATCTGTAGCAAAGACCCGCTCCTCGTCTGCATGGTACATATACATGAGGAGATACTGGCATTCCTGTCAGGGAGACACACCTCTGCTTTACACTCCATCTACACAGGGACAGGCAGGCAGGCAGGCAGGCAGGCAGGCGGGCAGGCAGGCAGGTGGGCAGACAGACAGACAGACAGGCAGGCAGGCAGGCAGGCAGGCAGGCAGGCAGACAGGCAGGCAGGTGGGCAGGCAGGCAGGCTTATAGACAGACAGGCAGCAGATGTAGCTCACCAGTAGGTGTGTGTAGACAGACAGGCAGCAGATGTAGCTCACCAGTAGGTGTGTGTAGACAGACAGGCAGCAGATGTAGCTCACCAGTAGGTGTGTGTAGACAGACAGGCAGCAGATGTAGCTCACCAGTAGGTGTGTGTAGACGGGGCAGGAATGAGCTTCTCGCAGGGTTTTTCCTTCTGGGTAGCGCCAGTCTTTGCTGGTCTGGTACACACAGACTGTACACACCCACTCACAATCGCTACTGCAGAAATACACAAACCACACATGGCTAGGACAAGTGGATCATGTGGCTCTACTGTAATGTACCAATACATCGTAATTATCTCTCTCTCTCTCTCCTTACCTCAGTAAGGTGTCGTCCAGTCTGGGCAGGTGACAGTCCTGGTGAAAGGATCGAGGACACGTGTCACACATCACCAGGTTACCAACGCCTCGGCAGATGAAGCAGTCATCATCACTGCTCTGTTCCTCCTGACACAGTGAAGGAGAGGAGTCATGACATCACAGGCCTCCTGACATCATTATCTAAGCTACAGGAGGGCTCACAGGGACGACTGCAGTCATGTGCCATGTTTTCTGGGGGCTGGGTGATAAGGAGTCAGACTCACCAGGTCTTCAGGGTCTGAGCTGCAGAGCCTGCACACACACCGGGTATGGATGGTCAAACTCCCCTCCTAAAGAAGACAAAATAGCAATAAAATGCCTCTCCTCTAAGTCTCTCTTTTTCTCTCTCTCTCTCTCTCTCTCTCTCTCTCTCACTGTGTCTGTCTCTACCTCTATGAGGGAGCAGAGAGGTCTCCCATCACACTGGATGTCTCTTCTCCAGTCATCTGAGGAGCTTGACCCCACCCTAAGGAACTCCACAGGGGTCATCCAGCTGTGCTCCGTACGGATGCTCTTCCCACACGTCCCTGGGACACACACACAGGGAGGGGTGAGGAGAGACAGGGAGGGGTGGGGAGAGACAGGGAGGGGTGAGGAGAGACAGGGAGGGGTGGGGAGAGACAGGGAGGGGTGAGGAGAGACAGGGAGGGGTGAGGAGAGACAGGGAGGAGTGGGGAGAGACAGGGAGGGGTGAGGAGAGACAGGGAGGGGTGAGGAGAGACAGGGAGGGGTGGGGAGAGACAGGGAGGGGTGAGGAGAGACAGGGAGGGGTGAGGAGAGACAGGGAGGGGTGGGGAGAGACAGGGAGGGGTGAGGAGAGACAGGGAGGGGTGGGGAGAGACAGGGAGGGGTGAGGAGAGACAGGGAGGGGTGGGGAGAGACAGGGAGAGGTGAGGAGAGACAGGGAGGGGTGAGGAGAGACAGGGAGGGGTGAGGAGAGACAGGGAGGGGTGGGGAGAGACAGGGGGGGGTGGGGAGAGACAGGGAGGGGTGGGGAGAGATGGGCAGGGGTGAGGAGAGACAGGGAGGGAAGAAAGAGCCCAATAGTTTCCTGGATGTAAACAAACACCAAACACACACCTGATGCAAAACGGTACTTATGTAAGACTCCACTGATGATCCCACAAGTCACTTTGAAGTCTTTAGGTTGACCACCATCACGGCTGCCCTCTTCAGAGTCGGACTCTCCTGTCTCTCTCTCCTCCTCCTCAGATTCAGATTCTGAGTAAAGAGCAGACAAAGATGGAAGACAGGATCTTTAGCATGATACTAGTTTTTGGGGGCATCATCAACCTTTATATGACATGAATGTTTAGTTTGTCTGTTGTGGATGCTGGCGGTGTGGGGGGGGTTTCCTGCCCTGCATGTTTTAGATCGTTTCTGTCCTCGAGTCACTCCCACAATACATGCTCAAATTTAAGAGAATAAGTCGACTTCTTCAATATAGGTTCAATTCTGGTGTTAATGGGAGGTTTTATGATGGAATTAAGTATCTTTACCAAGCACCTGTTGGACATGTCCAGGTTAATAACACAACTGGATGGTTTTCACAACTATTTGGTTGAAATCAGATTCATTGTGTGCAACCATTTTGGTCACAGTCTTAAGGCCTGAACTGTTTCTTTTCTATGACATCCCATTCATGTTTTCCATACAAACCAGTAATGGAGGTCTTGGAGTGGCTTCTGGGAAACAGAGTTCTCTTAATCTAGAGGGGGATGCCAAGAAGAAGACAGGGTGTGACAGAGGTCAGTCATGTGACAGAGGTCAGTCATGTGACAGAAGTCAGTCATGTGACAGAGGTCAGTCATGTGACAGAGGTCAGTCATGTGACCTCTGTGACAGAGGTCAGTCACACCAAACACACAAGCACAATTTCAGTAGTTCTTAGATGTATCAATTTGTTGCAGAATATGCAGAGCTGCAGAACACGCAGAGCTGCAGAACACGCAGAGGTGCAGAACACGCAGAGCTGGAGAACATACAGAGCTGCAGAACATGAAGAGCTGCAGAACATACAGAGCTGCAGAACATACAGAGCTGCAGAACATGCAGAGCTGCAGAACATACAGAGTTGCAGAACATGAAGAGCTGCAGAACATACAGAGCTGCAGAACATGCAGAGCTGCAGAACATGCAGAGCTGCAGAACATACAGAGCTGCAGAACATGCAGAGCTGCAGAACATACAGAACATGCAGAGCTGCAGAACATAGAGCTGCAGAACATACAGAACATGCAGAGCTGCAGAACATGCAGAGCTGCAGAACATGCAGAGCTGCAGATGAACCAGTTTGCTGTGTGGATGGTGTCACACCTTTGGACTGTGGCTCCTGTTTCTGGTCATGCCTGGAGATGTCAGGTGACCTTCCTGAGGGGGAAGTTATGAAGAGAGGCAAAAAGAGGGAGAACATTTCAGACACTCTCCAACTGAATAATACCACAAGCCCTCAGAAACACAGACTACTCATTCATACCCCTTTTCCACCAACGCGTTTTGGGTGCTACCTACCGGCTCCGAACCAGGGAAAGTGGTTCGCAAGTAGCACCGCATCGGAGCTGAGCCAGAGTGGGAACCAAGTAAGAACCGCTTGCGTCGGGGGCGGGGTTACCGTGACCAACAAGACAAACAGAATCCTTTGACTGCCATTGCTGTACGTTTTTACAATTCCTGTTTCAGCTAAACGGTACGTGTAAATCAGCATCTGAATTAAAATGTGATGAGAAGTGGGCAGTGTAGTTGCTGAAAATTTGCTTATTTTATTGATGAAACGGCTAATTTGTAAAGTTTGGCATGGCAGTGCAGACACTAGTTGCTGCATTTTATTATAATCCTATCAAATGAGTGAAATGACAAACACAAATTAACCGGCTCTAGCACCAGCTGCAAACTAGCTCCCGGTTCACTTTGGTGGAAAGGGGGTATCAGTGGAACAGATTGGTTCTGGTCACCTCACCTGTATCAGTTTGTCCAGAGGGGTGCCACCACATCGTATAGACCCTTTCCAGTTCCTACAGCTCTTCATTCCCCCGAACTCCTCAAAGCCAGCGGGGGTGAACCACTTGTCCTTGACTATGATGCACTTCTCTCCTGGAGGAGCGCCACGCAAGTCAAACCAGACAAACACCGGACAATGACGCCCGAGTCACTGTCAACGTTCTTTGCTTACAAACCAGGCTAATCACTGAATTTGAATTTACATTGTACATTCAATTCATTTCGTACACACTCTTATCCAAGGCAAAGTACAAATAGAGCATATTCAAAGTAGAGCAGAAGATCAAGGATCAGAAGGGCAGATTTCATAACACTTCTCTCAGTATGTGGGTGGTCGATGAAGCAACACACTGTTTGTTCATCCGGTCCCGCTCACCTTTGGCCAGCTTGGCTCTGTACAGCATACCCTCCTTGTCCCCACATGTGACCGGCACCTGCGTCCGATACAGCTCACACACAGAGAGAGGGCCACCTCATCAAGAACACACACAGAGAGAGGGCCACCTCATCAAAAAGCACAATTAAAAACATTTTACCCTATCGTTGGGGTTAAAGAGGATTCAGGGAATACACATTCAAATGCATTCAGCCAGACTGAAGCCTGGGACTCACCAAAGCTTGGCTTCTGGACTTTCTTCCTCTTGTGTGGGCTGTGCAGGGAGGACGGCCCAGCCCTCTCCTCATCCAGACTCACACCTCTTCTTGTCTTCTTTTTCTTTATCTTGTCTCCGTCCTCAGGAGCTTTCTTCTTCTCTATCCCCTGCTCCACCTTTTCTGGTAGTTCTTCAGAGAATGTAAACGACCCTACATGAACAGACGCTGGGTTAAACACACGTGCGACACACATGATTAAAAGTAAAAATAATTCTGGTTATTTGATAGGTCTAATAGTATTTCTCAATAACATGATACATTGTTGAATGCATTGTCCTCAAAATCTGCCTATTAAGGTAAAGACTGACAACATTGCAACTTGACGCGATGATGTAACAGCAGCATTGCTGGGGATGAACTGACCGTCCATCAGGCTGCTGCGTAGCTGCCGCAGAGTGGCATACTGCAAAAGGAGATGATCCTTGAACACACACTTCCAGAACAGCTTGATGTGCTGTGGTCTCCTCCTCTCCAGCCAGTCCAGCAGCTCATACACACTCTTCTGCCTCTGAGTTTTACTCTTCGTCCGGATCACTTTCTGTAAACAAGGTTGATATATTATTATAAACATATATTATTGCCTATTGCCTGTTATGACAACTGAGGTAAGGACGTTTTAAAGAGTTAAAGGCAGGGTAGGTAATGTTGTTGAGAAACACTTTTTTACATATTTGCTGAAAATAAACTTCACATCATAATAGCAAACAAATACATATAAAGGCTTGACAGTAAAATGAAATTAGACCGATGTGTGGGCGTCGCAGGACTGTAATAAACACCACTAATCATACCGGCACTAATGATTGGACGACATTGGATCGAATGCAACGATTGGACGGGCCACTTGTCTACCTACCTCCCGGCACTATTCAAGCCCGAATGTGTTTTGGAGGAGTGGCTTTGAAGTGAGGGTGGGATATTTAGGTTTGTATCCTTTCAAACTCGTTTTCTAAACGATCTTGCCTTTAACACCACAAACACTTTTTTGAGTTGGAAAATGGCTAATCTTGATTTCGACAATTCTTTGCAAATCTATTTGCCTATATGGGATTATTTTGTGGTAGGCTTAAATACGTGGTAAATGTGTGACCCAAGTGGCTTTTCGTAGTACTATCAGAAGTTAGGGTTTGTGATATTTGTCTTTGTTCATGCATTACCTTTAACGTTTGAGGAAGCCCCAAAATAAATATTCATAAAAAATCAGCCACTCAAAACCTTTGATCTTAAAACATGAGGCGCGGCCAAGGCCTATTTCAACAACCTCTCTGCCTCGGATTGTTCGACAGACCTGATTTCCGTCTCACCTCGTACATATCAGTCGGTAGTAGATTGTAGTCGTTAAGCTGGTTTAAAAAGAGACGTGGATCTTCGATAACTGACAGTTCCGTTTTCCTGCAGTGGAGGAACTGCAGAAGTTGCTCATCTTCTAGAAAATCTGTCGGATCCATCGTCTATACAAACCGCATAAATGCTTATCCCAATATATTTGAAGCAAAGGGCACGTTTGTAGCTAAGCGCATTAATGCATTATACCACCGTAAACTCGTTACAGTAGAATTATAATCTAGTGGATTGTCAAGTGCAATTACTACAGCTAAAACATAAACAATTTTCAAGCGCTAAAGAGTCCCGCGCAATGGCACCCACTGTTCCTCCCCAGACTGTTCCGTCTCAGTCAAATGACGTTTGGAAAGTGAAAGCAAGTAGGCTTCTGGTCAGTGAACATTGCGGGGCGCCGCTTACTGGGTTATAGTACTTGAGGGTAAAACCAACATAGATGGCTTAACAGTTTACTGTCTTTCAACCCCATAATCCAGATTTGGTCACTTTGAACATGACACTATGTAATTCTTGAAGTTCACATTCAAATCCCTATGTACCTTTTAATAACCAAATGAAAAAACGAGTTTAGGTGAAGACAATATTTCTTGTAAAATACTTTTAGTTTAATCATGGTGTGGTTTTCAGTGTTCCTATTCATCATTGTAGAGGACATCGTCATGGTGATTTTGACAGGTGTGCACTATCTGCAGGACAGTTGCCAGGCGGCGGTCCAGAGCCTGGAGGTGCTGCTCAGACAGGAGAGGGGCCACCGTCACCAGAGGGTCCTGGGACAGGGACTCACGCATGACGTCACTCAGATGGAACTCCAGGAGGGACAGGAGACGCAAGCGCTGCAGCGTGGAGACACGGATCCTGATGGGGGGGGTTCAGGAAGGAGAGGTGAGAGAGGGGGCAGGGGGGGTGAGGTGAGGTGAGAGAGGGGGCAGGGGGGGTGAGGTGAGGTGAGAGAGGGGGCAGGGGGGGTGAGGTGAGAGAGGGGGCAGGGGGGGTGAGGTGAGAGAGGGGGCTGGGGGGGTGACGTGAGGTGAGGTGAGAGAGGGGGCTGGGGAGGTGAGGTGAGGTGAGAGAGGGGGTGAGGTGAGGTGATGAGGGGGAGCTGGCGGGGTGAAGTGAGAGAGGGGGCAGGGGGGGTGAGGTGAGAGAGGGGGCTGAGGTTATGAGGGGGGTGAGGTGAGCCCTCCTTACCTGCAGCACTGCTGTAGGGGCGCCAGGATGGACAGCTCATCAACAGAATGACGGCCAAACCTGCCGGATAGGACAACACAGTCACCTCACACAGCACATCACAGCACCTCAGGGGCCATGCTGGTCAGACAGCACAGCACCTCAGGGACCATGCTGGTCAGATAGCACAGCACCTCAGGGGCCATGCTGGTCAGACAGCACAGCACCTCAGGGGCCATGCTGGTCAGACAGCACAGCACCTCAGGGGCCATGCTGGTCAGACAGCACAGCACCTCAGGGACCATGCTGGTCAGACAGCACAGCACCTCAGGGGCCATGCTGGTCAGACAGCACAGCACAGCACCTCAGGGACCATGCTGGTCAGACAGCACAGCACAGCACCTCAGGGGCCATGCTGGTCAGACAGCACAGCACCTCAGGGACCATGCTGGTCAGATAGCACAGCACCTCAGGGGCCATGCTGGTCAGACAGCACAGCACAGCACCTCAGGGGCCATGCTGGTCAGACAGCACAGCACCTCAGGGGCCATGCTGGTCAGATAGCACAGCACCTCAGAGGCCATGCTGGTCAGACAGCACAGCACCTCAGGGGCCATGCTGGTCAGACAGCACAGCACAGCACCTCAGGGACCATGCTGGTCAGACAGCACAGCACAGCACCTCAGGGACCATGCTGGTCAGACAGCACAGCACCTCAGGGACCATGCTGGTCAGACAGCACAGCACAGCACCTCAGGGGCCATGCTGGTCAGACAGCACAGCACCTCAGGGACCATGCTGGTCAGACAGCACAGCACAGCACCTCAGGGGCCATGCTGGTCAGACAGCACAGCACCTCAGGGGCCATGCTGGTCAGATAGCACAGCACCTCAGAGGCCATGCTGGTCAGACAGCACAGCACCTCAGGGGCCATGCTGGTCAGACAGCACAGCACAGCACCTCAGGGGCCATGCTGGTCAGACAGCACAGCACAGCACCTCAGGGACCATGCTGGTCAGACAGCACAGCACAGCACCTCAGGGGCCATGCTGGTCAGACAGCACAGCACCTCAGTGTTGTCTTCTGAACCTCTGTTCTACAGAATTTCACTCCTTTAAACAGCATGTCTCAGGTTCTCACCCGCGCCCGTTGTCCAGGTGAAGCAGAAAAGTCTCATTCCCAAATTTTTCAAAGGTCTCATATTGATGTCTGTCCATGTTGCCTGGACAAACATACAGCACCTTGGGTTTATTTAAAGGTTACAGTTTTGGGTTAATATGACCATTCTGACTGTAGGTGAGCTGTACAGTGTAACCCTACAGGAGGGTATCTCTCCAGGAGCAGGGTTGGAGTGTAACCCTACAGGAGGGTATCTCTCCAGGAGCAGGGTTGGAGTGTAACCCTACAGGAGGGTATCTCTCCAGGAGCAGGGTTGGAGTGTAACCCTACAGGAGGGTATCTCTCCAGGAGCAGGGTTGGAGTGTAACCCTACAGGAGGGTATCTCTCCAGGAGCAGGGTTGGAGTGTAACCCTACAGGAGGGTATCTCTCCAGGAGCAGGGTTGGAGTGTAACCCTACAGGAGGGTATCTCTCCAGGAGCAGGGTTGGAGTGTAACTCTACAGGAGGGTATCTCTCCAGGAGCAGGGTTGGAGTGTAACCCTACAGGAGGGTATCTCTCCAGGAGCAGGGTTGGAGTGTAACTCTACAGGAGGGTATCTCTCCAGGAGCAGGGTTGGAGTGTAACCCTACAGCAGGGTATCTCTCCAGGAGCAGGGTTGGAGTGTAACCCTACAGGAGGGTATCTCTCCAGGAGCAGGGTTGGAGTGTAACCCTACAGGAGGGTATCTCTCCAGGAGCAGGGTTGGAGTGTAACCCTACAGGAGGGTATCTCTCCAGGAGCAGGGTTGGAGTGTAACCCTACAGGAGGGTATCTCTCCAGGAGCAGGGTTGGAGTGTAACCCTACAGGAGGGTATCTCTCCAGGAGCAGGGTTGGAGTGTAACCCTACAGGAGGGTATCTCTCCAGGAGCAGGGTTGGAGTGTAACCCTACAGGAGGGTATCTCTCCAGGAGCAGGGTTGGAGTGTAACCCTACAGGAGGGTATCTCTCCAGGAGCAGGGTTGGAGTGTAACCCTACAGCAGGGTATCTCTCCAGGAGCAGGGTTGGAGTGTAACCCTACAGGAGGGTATCTCTCCAGGAGCAGGGTTGGAGTGTAACCCTACAGGAGGGTATCTCTCCAGGAGCAGGGTTGGAGTGTAACCCTACAGGAGGGTATCTCTCCAGGAGCAGGGTTGGAGTGTAACCCTACAGCAGGGACAGGCCAGGCCTAACTGATGAACATGTCTCTGCTGGGAGAGTGGGCGGTGCCAGACTAACCCATGAGGAAGTCCAGGATGGCCATGTCCACCAGGTCCACCAGCCGGCTGCCCTGGCTGTAGGGAGGAGTCTGCTTCACCATGTCACAGTACTCAGGATTCTGCTGCCAGCTGCAACACAGCACACAGAGAGCTCACTTTAGGGGGAGGTCAAATACTTGTGTTTATTTAACTTTTATTCAAAGCAACATACAAACAGTGCATGAAGAAATATTGGTTTGACTCTAATCCCTGTATGCGTGTGTGCTTGTGTGGGTGTCAAGTTTCAAGCTTATCTGACATTTGTAAGAAGTACAGGTACATTGGAATTATTTGGTCCGTCTCCTGACAGCAGCCTGTCTAAACTTGTAATAGATCATCTAAACCTGTAATAATTATTCAAATGAGCTACTATACCGACAAGATATATAATATAAATAAGAATCTGAAAAATACTGAAAGATTCACCTAACAACTGAGAACAGCCTACACTTAGGATAACAACCAATGTGTGTGTAAGTGTGTGTGAGTGTGTGTGTTTGAGTGTGAGTGTGTGTGGACCGACGCTGCCAGCTTGACTCGGCTGTAGGAGCGTTTCCATGGCGACCTCCAGTAGCGGCGGGGGGCCAGGGAGAGGTCGGGCAGCATGGAAGCCAGGGACACCTCCAGGACGTGGGGCCGTCCGCACACCGCGTGCTCTGTGGAGCAGTAGTACTCACACTGGCCGAAGAAACACACGTTGCCCACTAGGGGGAGCCAGAGAAACGTGGAGAGATTGAGACTGGTGTCGTCACCGTAACACTAACCTGCAAGGCCACAGTGGCTATTAGCTAGACGTGTTTAGCTTTTTTGAACACACACACCAGGAGAGTTGAAGAAGGTTCTAGAGAGTTTGCGGTCAGTGGTGATGTCTCTGATCTCTGTGGTCACGTTGATCAATCTACCGACCACAGGAGGAACCCTTCTGAAACCCAGAATTCTGACAGAAGTCAGAAAGGGAGCGGGAATGGAGAGATAAGAGGCGGGAGGATGAGGAGAGGGAAAGAGAGCAGGGAGATGGTAAAGGGTCAGGTTAGGGTCAAAGGGCAGCATTCCTCATGTTGTCCCCTGCCGTCCTACCTGTCCAGGTGAAAGGCAGCGATCTCCGCGTTATGTCTCTCAAAGTCTGAGAAGTAGAACAGGTTCAAGTCTGTCTCCACGTCCCTCTCCTGCCTTCTCACAACACACAGTGAGGAAGTCAGGTTGTGGTACAGGTGTGTGTGTGTGTGTGAGTGTGTGAGTGTGTGTGTGTGAGTGTGTGAGTGTGAGTGTAACATCTTACTTCATGGGTTTGAGCAGTGCTTCTCCATGGTTTGAGAAGGACATCATCAACTTCAGCTGTGTCCCACCTGTCTTCTGCACTACACACACACACACACACACACGTACATACATACACACGTCAATACAGTCACAGACAACAAAGTCAAATGTATTTTTGCCTTCATTTAGCCTTGAGTGTGTCCAGCCTATTTTGTATCTGTTGAGTCAGATGGGTAAATGCAGTCAGTGCACAGTGTGACTCAGATGTAGCAGTCTACCAGCAGCCTGTGGTCTGTTGAAGAGGAGGGGAGTGGAACCTAGACTACAGAAGACAATCCCACAGAAGATTAAGGGTTAGTAATCTGCAGTGCTCAACACCAGTCTCAATACGGCTCTCAGTGTCTCAAGGCTGTAGAGAGGGGGAGGGGGTGAGGGGGTGTTTGAGAGGTTTACACGTGTGTGTGTGTGTGTGTTTGGGGGGTGTTGTGTATGTGTGGGTATCTGCGTCTTTATCTATCTGTTGGGTATGTGTGTGTGTGTGCGTGGGTAAATAAGATGTTGAGCTCTAGAGGATTATATGAACTGACCTCAGAACGAAGGATCATGTGATCCAGACATCTGATGTTCGATTATGTGTCTGTTCTCCTCCCCTCCAGTGCTTCCTGCTGTCTGCCTTCCATACATCTGTAATCCCAGTTTCAGTTATGGCCTCTGGCCATACAAGCTGCTTCTTCAGTGCTCCAGAGCTTCTGACCAACCAAGAGGACTCGAACTGTCCAGCCAAGGGAACCTCCTGAAACCTAGACTTGAGCTAAGCTGACCCTGAACATACCTGTGGTGAGGATGCGTTGTGTGGCTAGGTCGTGTCTAACCTGTGGTGAGGATGCGTTGCGTGGCTAGGTCGTGTCTAACCTGTGGTGAGGATGCGTTGCGTGGCTAGGTCGTGTCTAACCTGTGGTGAGGATGCGTTGCGTGGCTAGGTCGTGTCTGACCTGTGGTGAGGATGCGTTGCGTGGCTAGGTCGTGTCTAACCTGTGGTGAGGATGCGTTGCGTGGCTAGGTCGTGAGTGAGCTGGGTCAGGCTGGGGTCCGTCCTGTCGTACAGCTCCCAGCGAGAGATCCCCAGGTGAAACCGCAGCCATGGGGGGTGGGTCTCTGTGCTGCTCGTCCAATTAAGTCTGTCGTAGCCATCCTCCTCGCTGTCGCTCGGCCTATGGGAGAGTTTTGTATCGCGAAACCAGTCAAGTAATTTTCTCTATAATGAGAGTTATTTATTTGTATTGATGAAGAGAGTCAGCGGCACTCTAGATGACAGATGAAGCAATTCCAGTTCTGATGGTGGGTGTGTTATGTTACTCACCACTCACTGTCTAGTATGAAACTCTCCCGCGCTTCATCCATGGTCTTCTCCTCTGTCTCTGGCTTGAACCTCAGCAGCCAATCATCTTCCTGAAGCTGGGGGCGGGGCAGGTTGTACAGCGGATGGCTGAAAAGAGCCTTTAGCTTGGAGCGACCTCCGACCTGGCTGTCTCTGTCTGACATCTTAGCTTCGATGGGCCCTTTTGTTGCAGCAGCCATTTTGTGACAGTCCTCTGCCTTGTGGGCCACCAGCCCCCTGCTGGCTGGGGAGGAGGAGGAGGAGGAGGAGGAGGAGGAGGAGGAGGAGGAGGAGGAGGAGGAGGAGGAGGAGGAGGAGGGGAGCGGAGGGAGGAAGCAGGATGTCCGGAGAACAGAGAGACAGAAGAGGACCAGCAGCAGGTGCAGAGCCAGAGCCAGACACGCCAGCACCAGACAGACGGAACGAGAGCAGCGACTCCCACTCTGCCTCGCCATGCCTGCCTCACTCTGCCTCGCCGTGCCTGCCTTGCTAGGAAGGAGGAAGAGGAAGGACGTTAGTCACCTTACTGGTCATCCTGCACCTGCTGTATGCAAAAATGATCATATGGAAATGACAAGACAGAGATAGGCGAGCAGACAGACAGACAGCTTGGCAGACAGGCAGACAGGCTGACTGACAGACAGGTTGGCAGGGTGGCAGACAGGCTGACAGACAGACAGCTTGGCAGGGAGGCAGACAGGCTGACTGACAGACAGGTTGGCAGACAGGCTGACAGGCTGACTGACAGACAGACAGGTAGGCAGGGAGGCAGACATGCTGACTGACAGACAGCTTGGCAGGGAGGCAGACAGGCTGACTGACAGACAGGTTGACAGACAGGCAGACAGGCTGACTGACAGACAGGTTGGCAGGGTGGCAGACAGGCTGACAGACAGACAGCTTGGCAGGGAGGCAGACAGGCTGACAGACAGACAGACAGGTTGGCAGGGTGGCAGACAGGCTGACAGACAGACAGCTTGGCAGGGAGGCAGACAGGCTGACAGACAGACAGACAGGTTGGCAGGGTGGCAGACAGGCTGACAGACAGACAGCTTGGCAGGGAGGCAGACAGGCTGACTGACAGACAGACAGGTAGGCAGACAGGCAGACAGGCTGACTGACAGACAGACAGGTAGGCAGACAGGCAGACAGGCTGACTGACAGACAGGTTGGCAGACAGGCTGACAGGCTGACTGACAGACAGCTTGGCAGGGAGACAGACAGGCTGACTGACAGACAGCTTGGCAGGGAGGCAGACAGGCTGACAGGCTGACTGACAGACAGGAGACACTGTTAGACATAGCAGGACTCTACTCACATCTCAGGCATTCTGGGCTTTGATGATGGACAGATGTTTTCTCTCTCTCCCTCTGTGTAATGGGCTCTGATGACAGTGTTGTAGAGTCATGTGGCAGTTCTGTCTGTTTTCCCCTCTGGTGCTGTGGACTGTGACCTCAGCCTCTCTCTGGGAGCGGTCAGGTCACACTGACCACAGAGTGACAGCTACCAGAACACAGCCCAGACTCTCAGCCTCTGTTTGTCGTTTGATTGCATCATCTTGTGTGGTTTGGGATCAATGTTGTTTTCTGTGTTGTGCCAATTAGACGACTGACGTGTTTAGTTTTTTATGTAATTATAATTTTAGAAAGTGGTATGGGAATTTTGTGTGCTCAAATGCACAGAGCATAATATGTAAAAGTACAATTCCATATTTTGCGGCCGGTGACGACAAACAGGATCTAAGTCTCTAAGCCTGTGTTTGTCTACTGGCAGAGACAAGACTGATCTCTCCCTTTACCCTGCTCTCTCTCTCCCTCTCTCTCTCTTTTTCTCCGTTTACCCTGACCTCCCTCTCTTTCGCCCTTTACCGTGCTCTCTTCCTCTCTCCCTCTCTCTCTCTCTCTCTCTCTCTCTCTCTCTCTCCCTCTCTCTCCCTTTACCCTGCTCTCTCTCTCTCCTTGTCTCTTTATTTCATCCCTCCTGGGACTTATCAGAGGGCTTTATGTGCTATTGCTTCATCCCCTGCCCCCTCTCTCTATCTCCCCCTCTCTCTCTCCCCCCTCTCTCTATCTCCCCCTCTCTCTCTCCCCCTCTCTCTATCTCCCCCTCTCTCTATCTCCCCCTCTCTCTCTCCCCCTCTCTCTATCTCCCCCTCTCTCTCTCCCCCTCTCTCTATCTCCCCCTATCTATCTCCCCCTCTCTCTCTCCCCTCTCTCTATCTCCCCCTCTCTCTATCTCCCTCTCTCTATCTCCCCCTCTCTCTATCTCCCCCTCTCTCTATCTCCCTCTCTCTATCTCCCCCTCTCTCTCTCCCCCTCTCTCTATCTCCCTCTCTCTATCTCCCCCTCTCTATCTCCCCCTCTCTCTCTCCACCTCTCTCTATCTCCCCCTCTCTATCTCCCCCTCTATATCTCCCCCCTCTCTCTCCTCCCCCTCTCTCTCTCCCCCTCTCTCCACTGACGTGACCTGGAGTGCTTCCATGAGGAGAATATTTAAGATGTTTGCTGTGTCGGTGAACACAGGGTACAGTGAGTTAGAGTAAGGCAGCGGTGCAATCACACAATCATACATCAGTAAAGTGTGCAAGACCGCACACACACACACACACATGAGTGTAACGTGCTGTGAAGTATCAATATTCCATGTCTTATCAGCCTTCACTAAGAGCTCATGAGAGCAGCTCAGATCAAATATTCATCCAGCATCGCGCTCTTCTCCTCCTCTCGTCCCTCCAGCTCTCCTCTTCTCCTCTGCCTCTGCCCCGGAGAAAAATATGATGCTGAAGGTACAGTATACAAAGTAGAGTACAAGAACTGACATACATCAAGGTTGTTAAAAGGTATGTGAGTAAACAAAATCAGGACATTTTAAATACACTTCCAAGTGTGTAGAAAAAGATAAATATAATGAAAATGTTTGAAGCTCTCCTGTAGATTCTTCTTCCACTTGAGATGTTTCCCTCTACTCTGCCTTCATATCTGCTCTCCAGTGTGCAACCATCCCAGTGAAGCCTTTTACTCCCATGTTAATTTAGCACAAAGGCTTTGGCTTGGAGAAAACAGGATATATTATTCATAGAGTGGTAGTAATAGTCTATTCCCTAAAGGGTGACTAGATCCTTGATGTCTGAGTGACCCCAGGCTTGGATGATAAGGAAGAGGATTCCTCAAATTAAAAATGTAATTTGTATTGAAGTGAACGTTTATTTACCAAGTGTTGCATGTAACCAACTCTTAAAACAAGCTGGTATTATTATAATACATGTTTTTCTCTCAATTCTTTCAATCTCTATGTCCCTCAATATCATTTTTTCTCTTTCTCCACACACACGCACACACACACACACACGCACACACACACTTCAAAGCTTCAAAGCCTGTCCTGTTTCCCTCTCAGCAGTTAAAAGCTTAATGTAGGTTGCTTGGAAACAACCCAGAAATCTCAACCTAATTGGAGACAGAGAGCCACTCTGCTGACAGCCACAGACACCCTGCTCCCTGCACACGCCAACACACACACACACACACACACACACCCTATACTTGTGTTTGTCTGAGATAGAGAGAGTAAAAGAGAAAGGAGCAGAGATGAGTATTTCATGTATCCTGGAGTGTGAGGTGATGGGTGAACACAGGGCATTACTCTTCCTCACTGGCTAAATATTTCATTTCACCCTCGTGAGAGAGAGAGACAGAGAGAGAGACAGAGAGAGAAGACAGAGAGAGAGAGACAAAGAGAGAGAAGGGGAGAGCGAAAGAGAGCAGACAGAGGGGAGAGAGAGGGAGGAAGAGAGAGAGAAAAAAAAGATAGATAACTTAATGGTTGGGGAGGAAAGTTAGCACATGAAAGTGAAGAGGTGACGAATGTGGAATATTAACTAGCAGAGGAGAGGACAGTAGAAGATGGGGAGAGAGGAAGGGAGAGCGGCTATTCGAACATAGAACCCCGATGACAGCTCCGGCAATGAGGTAGAGGGAAAGGAGAGAGTGTGCCTGACTGAACTTGCGGCTAAGCTTCATTTGGTACTGCACAAGAGAGGAATGAGTCCTGGGAGGATCTGAAACAGCATGGTGGACAAAGAGGGAGAGAGAGAGGAGAGGGAGAGGGAGAGGAGAGGGAGAGGGGAGAGGAGAGGAGAGGGAGAGGGAGAGGGGAGAGGGAGAGGAGAGGAGAGGGAGGAGGGAGAGGGGAGAGGGAGAGGGAGAGGGAGAGGGGAGAGGGGAGAGGGAGAGGAGAGGGAGAGGGAGGATCTGAAACAGCATGGTGGATAAAGAGGGAGAGGGAGAGGAGAGGGAGAGGGAGAGGGGAGAGGGAGAGGGGAGAGGGGAGAGGGAGAGGGGAGAGGGAGAGGGAGAGGGAGAGGGGAGAGGGGAGAGGGAGGATCTGAAACAGCATGGTGGATAAAGAGGGAGAGGGAGAGGAGAGGGGAGAGAGAGGGAGAGGAGAGGAGAGGGAGAGGGAGAGGGAGAGGGAGAGGGAGAGGGGAGAGGAGAGGGAGAGGGAGAGGGAGAGGGAGAGGGAGAGGGGAGAGGGGAGGATCTGAAACAGCATGGTGGATAAAGAGGGAGAGGGAGAGGAGAAAAAGAGGAAGGGGAGGAAGAAAGAGGAGAGGACAGAGAGAGAAAGCTTGTCAGAGTAGCAGTCCCAGATGGCCTCTCTCTGGAGCTGCTGGGAGGGGGAGAGGTGCATGCTGGGAGGGGAGAGGTGCATGCTGGGAGGGGAGAGGTGCAGTGCCAGCAGGCTGAGGGGGTGGAAGAACAGATCTGTAGAAACTGATGAGTAGGAGGGTTGGAATGACTGAGCGGTTGTATGCTGGCTCATTAAGTCACATTTTGTTCCCCCACAAATAACTGAGAATGCAACTCCAAATATATCAGTCCTTGGAGCCCCCCCCCCCCACACATACTCTCAGCCGCACAGATATATAATATACTTATTTATGTATTTAATAAACCCAGAACCTGAACTTGAAGTCACACCATTTTAGTGGAGACGAAATTCAAATTCTTCCAACCCCTCACCTAGCCTGCTCCCCCTCCAGCCCAGGCCGGCTCCCCCTCCAGCCCAGGCCGGCTCCCCCCTCCAGCCCAGGCCGGCTCCCCCCTCCAGCCCAGGCCGGCTCCCCCTCCAGCCCAGGCCGGCTCCCCCCTCCAGCCCAGGCCTGCTCCCCCTCCAGCCCAGGCCTGCTCCCCCTCCAGCCCAGGCCGGCTCCCCCTCCAGCCCAGGCCTGCTCCCCCTCCAGCCCAGGCCTGCTCCCCCTCCAGCCCAGGGCCTGCTCCCCCTCCAGCCCAGGCCGGCTCCCCTCCAGCCCAGGCCTGCTCCCCCTCCAGCCCAGGCCTGCTCCCCCTCCAGCCCAGGCCGGCTCCCCCTCCAGCCCAGGCCAGCTCCCCCTCCAGCCTTGGTTAAGCCCATCTCTCTCTGGATTAACTGGAATTATTCCCTCCATGATAAATGGAGAGTGAGGAGCTGTAATCCCTTTATAATATTTTCAGGAAAAATCTATTATTTAATGGAGGCACATCTGAAACGTGACTCTATCAAGAAATTAATGTTTCCACTGCAGTTCATTTCCTTTCCTAGAAAATCAATCAGTGAATTAGAAGACATCATGTGTCACGTGTCACATTCACGATCCTTCAATATTTTATCTTTTTAGACGTCATGGTGACAAGAGTGGAGTAAAGAACATCTAACCCTAACCCGGGACTCAAAAACCTTGTCTCTGTAGGAAACGTTATCCTGGAGTCCTGTGACTGACTGACCCCCCTCCCACCTGCTGCACAGCCTCCCCTCCCCTCCCCCGCCCCTCCCCATGGAGATGGAGGAGGGAGAGAGAGATGGAGATGGAGGGAGGGAGAGAGAGATGGAGATGGAGGGGAGGGAGAGAGAGATGGAGATGGAGGGAGGGGAGAGAGAGATGGAGATGGAGGGAGGGAGAGAGAGATGGAGATGGAGGGAGGGAGAGAGAGGGGAGAATGGAGGGAGGGAGGAGAGATGGAGATGGAGGGAGGGAGAGAGTTGAGGAAGGAGGGAGAGAGAGATGGAGATGGAGGGAGGGAGAGAGAGATGGAGATGGAGGGAGGGAGAGAGAGATGGAGATGGAGGGAGGGAAGAGAGTTGAGGGAAGGAGGGAGAGAGAGATGGAGATGGAGGGAGGGAGAGAGTTGAGGGAAGGAGGGGGAGAGAGATGGAGATGGAGGGAGGGAGAGAGTTGAGGGCATCTATAATAAACTGTGATCAAACTGAAGATGTTAGCTCTTACTTTTCTGTATTCTGCTTGAAGATTCAAAAGATCAAGACATTGATTTCAAATGGAGTCTGAACTATGCGTCAATATTTTAAGTACCAAGAAAGCTAACTGGGTTCCTAAACGCTGCCATTATTATATTACATCATGATTCTACTGATGCAGATTATCAATTGAATGAACCCAACCCCAAAGTTCACACACACACACACACACACACACACACACACACACACACACACACACACACACACACACACACACACACACACACACACACACACACACACACACACACAGTGTTCCAGTTGGCTGTCTACACAGGTGTAACAGTAAGCCAGGAGAGATGTTGAGCGGTTTGTGTTGTCACAACCTTGTGTGACAGGATGATCAGTGAGTAACAGTGTAACTTTCGTTGTTAATGTACATGGAGTAATCCCACTGTCCAGATCACCCACGATGCACTCAACATCTGATACCTCTCTCTCTGTTACAAACACTCTCTCTCTCTCTCTCTCTCTCTCTCTCTCTCTCTCTCTCTCTCTCTCTCTCTCACACACACACACACACACACACAGATACACAAACTCAGTCACTGTATTTGATATACTAGGAACTCTGGAAGATTAATAGATTAACCTTTTCACAACATACACACACACATTCCATTAAACAGGATAGCATGATCTCTCCTGTGCCACACACACAGCCTCTTCAACACGCATGATATCGAGAACATGTGACCACAAGCGGTCTCACGCATGACATAAACCAGACCTATGTTCTTTAGCCTGAACATAATTTCTGTATCAATACTGTAGTATTAAGACCCAATCTGTTGCTATAAATTTTCCTGTTTGATGTCTCAAGGGGCAGCTACAGAGAAAATAGGATTAATGACTCCAGTTTCAAGACTTCAGGACTTTTTAATCCACATATTTGAACAACAGCAGGAACATAGACACTGTTTAACCAGAGAGGCTGCTCAGCCTAACCACGTCTAGATGAGCCAAGGGCGGGAAGCAGGGGTTCACCTGAGGGACACACTGGAACAGGAAATGACACAGGCAATACAGGAAGTAACCGGAAGTGTTCAAGCACTTAAATACATATTGTGCCACAGCAACATCAAGACAGAGAGAAAAAGAGAGCAAGATAAAGAGAGAAAGGAAGATGGAGAGAAAGAGATGGAGAGAGTGATAGAAAGTGTGTGAGCTAAACAGACA
>NC_090052.1:23254788-23299788 GCF_038355195.1 Osmerus mordax | reverse complement strand
AAGGCCTGATGTGAGAGAGTGGAGGAAACAAACAGCTTCCTGGCTCCTTCACTGCTGATAGAGTTTCTACTAAAGGAAGTCGGTGTCTTAGGAAGGGTTAGGCGTGATAAGGTGTTGGTGCTTTAAAAGGCAGGCTTCCTATATGTGTGTCTCTGTGTGTGTACGTGTGTGTTTGACTGTGTGTGTGTGTTGCAGGAGATGTCCTGCTTCAGATCTCTGAGAACCAGAGGAGGCTCACATCAGAGCTGGAGGGAGTTGTGAGTGTCTCAACATGCTGCCCTGCCAGGGGGCTGTCACACACACACACATACACGCACACACACACCAGGCTAAACACACACACACACACACACGCACACACACACGCACACACACACCGGGCTAAACACACACACACACACACACACACACACGCACACACACACCAGGCTAAACACACACACACACACACCAGGCTAAACACACAAGACCAGACTCATCCATATGGATTGTCTTTGATCTAACACATGCAGTTCATAAACTTGTGAGACAAACTATGAAACTATTGATATATTGTAAGTCACCTAAAAAAATTTTCATTACTTAAATTGATATACAATAGCCTGAACAAACCCCACACAACTGCGATCAATTATTAAACATTTGGTCAGTTATAAAGTCACTGTTCACTGTTTATCTTGCAAACGGAGCAGAAATGTGGCATGTTTGAATGTTGGACCTGTTTGTGTTGTCACCAGTTTTGCTGGTTCCAGCATGAGCTCATCCAGGAGATGGACAACAATGTGAAGTTGGACAAGGACTACATCTCAGTAAGCAACCACACCCCACCCCACCCCACCCACACACACCACACACCCCACCCCACACACACCACACCCCACCCCACCCCACCCACACACACCACACACCCCACCCCACACACACCACACCCCACCCCACCCCACACACACCCCACCCCACCCCACCCCACACACACCACACCCCACCCCACCCCACACACACCACACCCCACCCCACCCCACACACACCACACACCACCCCACACACACCCCACCCCACCCCACACACCCCACCCCACACACACCCACACACCACACACACCCCACCCCACCCACACACACCACACACCCCACCCCACACACCCCACACACACCACACACCCCACCCACACCCAACCCACACCCCACCCACACACACCCCACACACACCACACCCCACACATACCCCACCCCACACACACCCCACACACAACACCCACCCCACACACACCCCACCCCACAAACACCCCACCCCACACACACCCAACCCCTGCTCTCCCTCTCTCAACTGCGTCCCCTCACGGCCTTCAGCAGGCATACCGACCATAGTGTGTGTGTGCTTTTCTCATGTGGTTAAGAGGTGTATGTTCTGTAATGTGACCTCCAGAACAGTAGGAGGCGCTATGAGATGGAGGTACGAAGCCAGGCGAGCGGTCTAGAGAGACAGTTGAGGAGAGGAGCCCATCAGGTCAGTCAGCTGTGCGTGGGGGGGGGGGATTGTTAGAGAAAAAAATATTTCAGAAAATATTCCTGAGTTTCTTAAATAAATAACATAGGTGCTTTGGGTTGTGATGGTGGTGCATGTGTGTGTGTGGATGCGTGCGTGTGTGTGGATGTGTGAGGAGTCAGGTGGCTGAGCGGTTAGGGAGTCGGGCTCGTAATCTGAAGGTTACCGGTTCGATTCTGGCTGTGCAAAATGATGTTGTGTCCTTGGGCAAGGCACTTTACCCTACTTGCCTCGGGGGAATGTCCCTGTACTTACTGTAGGTCGCTCTGGATAAGAGCGTCTGCTAAATGACTAAATGTAAATGTGTGTGTGTGGATGTGTGTGGATGTGTGTGTGTGTGTGTGGATGCGTGTGTGTGTGTGGATGCGTGTGTGTGTGTGGATGCGTGTGTGTGTGGATGCGTGTGTGTGTGTGTGGATGCGTGTGTGTGTGTGGATGCGTGTGTGTGTGGATGCGTGTGTGTGTGGATGCGTGTGTGTGTGTGTGGATGCGTGTGTGTGTGTGGATGCGTGTGTGTGTGGATGCGTGTGTGTGTGTGGATGCGTGTGTGTGTGTGGATGCGTGTGTGTGTGGATGCGTGTGTGTGTGTGGATGCGTGTGTGTGTGGATGCGTGTGTGTGTGTGGACAGGACGGCAGTGAGTACATCAGCTTCTTGAGAGAGAGTCAGCGAGAGGCTTTACGGGAGGAGGAGCGGAGGTATCGCTTCCTGGCTGAGAAACACTGTGATCTCACCCAGTCCTTCATCCTCCTCATGAATAAGGTACACACTCACACACACACATGTACCCCCCCCCCCACACACACACACACACAGTCTCATAGAATGTGTGTGTGCGGCAGACAGGGGTTCCTCTCCAGCAGACAGCTGATGACTGGAAGGACCAGGTGGATGCCACGAGGGGCCCGCGGGCCGGCTCCTCCCCTCACCTGGAGCAGGACAGCAAGGTGGGAGACACCACACACCAACACACACACTTGTTCTCCAAATCTAATCCAGCACGCCTGATTCTAATTATTAGCTGATTGATCAGGTAACTAGTGTTGAATCAGGTCAAACACGTGTGGTTGGAGCATAACCGAACAGGTAGCAAGCTCTTCAGGAACAAAGACCCCTGCTCTACTGCTTCATATATCCCAGAGAGAACACTGCTAACAGTCCTGGATTACAGTGGATTACAGTTGGTGTGGTGTTTAGTCAGTGAGAGCTGGGTGTGTTACTGTGTTGCTGCTCAGGTGGGGATGAGGGAGGAGGAGCGGTGGAGTCGCAGGGAGGACCAGCCCTTGGGAAGAGTGCCCTCTAGAGGTGGGGGGGCGTCTTCTGCATCTAATGAGACTGGTGTTATTGCTTTAGTGTACATAAATGTTTATCTTTATTTCCTTCATCTTCTGTGTCTGCCTCTCTTCCTCTTTCCTCTGTGTAAATGTATCCTTTCCTTCCCTCTTTCCTTCCCTCCCATCACAACCATGTTTCTTTCACTTTTCCTCCCTGCCCTTCACCTCCCTCTCTACCTCCCCCCGTCATCTTCCTCCCTCACCCTTTCTCCGTCTCCCTTCCTCTCAACCCCAAACCCCCCTCATCCTCTCCCTCCCTCCCCCTCTCCACCCAGGTCCCTCCCCCCAGGGCAGTCGCTCCCGTGCTGGCTCGGTGGGGGACTCCCTGGGCCTGGGAGGAGGGAGAGCCATGAGGGCTCTGGTGGCCCACCCTGCCTCGTCCAACCCCACCCTGCTGGCCTTCTCCAGGGGGGAGCTGATCAGCGTGCTGGTCCCTGCGCCCAGGAACGGCTGGCTGTACGGCCGCGCTGAGAGCAGCCTCAGGTGAGGGCACGGCCAGAGGGACTAAACCAAACAGATCATGATACAATATCATTCTTGATAAACTCCATGTGTCTTTATAACTTTATATTATTATTTCAGTTATGGTACAGACTGTACACTCTTAAGTAGCTCTGACAACGAATTCAATGTGTCTAACTTTGAGATGTGTATTGTAGAAGTGATTTATATTTCATAATCTGTGCTCTCTCATGCCCTGTCTCTGATTCTCCGTTCTCTTGTATGTCTCTGGTTCTCTGCTTCTCTGGCGTGTCGGCAGCCTGGGCTGGTTCCCGGCCACCTACGTGCAGCCTCTGGAGGAGGCACCCAGGCAGCCCAGCTCCAGGTAACTGTTCAGAGGGGAAGTTTGCCCACAAGTTTATTTGATCATACAAACTACATTTAGACAGGCAGGTCACTGAGAACAATGTTTTTCCAATCATGATGGGCAAGCAGCCAATAACTAGGCTGCCATGACTATAGTTAGCATTCATTATCTTTAATACTTTCCACTGCTTCATCTGGCTTTCGTGTCACAATCTCCTGAAAACAGGGCAACATTAAAACACCAAGGCCTTCCAGCACACAATGAACTATTTAGGAAATGTGGGTGACCTATTGCTGTGAGGAGCAGTGATGAACGATAAGGTTTTTCACATTAAAATCGTCTCTTTTTTGTTACTTGATTTCCAGTAGCGGCTCCACCCTCAGAAGCAGTAGTAGCATGAGCAACCTGCTTGACCACTCAGGAGGCAGTAACCATGGAGGAGGCCCGCCCCCACCTCCACCCTTACCCAATAGGCAGACAGAAATGCATCCAATCACGCCCACCCATGAAAGAAGGACAGAGTCACTCTCAAACAAGAAGGTATTGGTGCCGGATAGACTAAAAGGCCTATTTAGGCCATGGGTCATGAACAATCTCAACTATACATTTGGTGTTTTAAAAACATGATTACTACTGTATTTGTCATTTTCATCAATAATTGGGAAAAAGTGTTACTATTTTAGTCAAAGTTTACCTCCAAATTGTCAAGGTGTTTCCCTCTCCGGCCAGCAGGGGCACTGTGGCAAGGTGCTTTTCTCTATGACGCCACACCCCGCGTTCTGGTGGATGCAGGGGGGCAGTTCCAGCTGCTGAGAGTGTAGGGGTGAGGCGGGGTGAGGGGTGGTTTGCATGTGTGTGTGTGTGTGCACATACTTGCATGGAGTTAAATCAGGTGTAGCAGGGGTGCTCCAGTGTCATTCTGTAGAGACTCAGACCAGTTCACCTTTTCATCCTGAGAAGCGAATAAACACATCAGTTTACTGTAAGAGTTGGAGTCATCCAGATTTATCACATCAATAAATGTTTTAAGAGTGTGAAAAGCTGAACAGTGAAAAGACTGAAGTGTGGAAAGCCTGAAGTGCAGATGCGTGTCAGAAGGAGACAGACGTCAAGTAAATCAAGTCTTTTCAGGGACAGGTGAGGACAGTGATGATACTGATAATTACAAAGGTACATGAATCATCTCTGTCTCTGTCTCTCTCTGTCCCTGTCTCTCTCTGTACCTGTCTCTCTCCCTGTCTCTCTCTGTACCTGTCTCTCTCCCTGTCTCGCTCTCTCTCCCTGTCTCTCTCTGGTTTTCTAGAGACCTGAGAAGTCCGGACATCCACCAGAACTCTTCCCCAAGTAAGATCCATGTCTCACACACTCACAAGTGTCTGACTGGTGACGGAGTGACTGGTGACGGAGTGACTGGTGACGGAGTGACTGGTGACGGAGTGACTGGTGATGAGTGACTGGTGACGGAGTGACTGGTGACAGAGTGACTGGTGATGAGTGACAGGTGATGAGCCTCTGCTCCCTTGTCAAGCCTTCATACTGACACACAACTGATGAAACCTCTTTTGTCTCTCTCCATCTTTCTGTCTCTTCCTTTCTCTCCCCATCTCACTCTATCGCTCTCATCCTTGTGCTCCCATTCTATGTCTGTGTTGCTAGAGGCACCAACCCTTTTGCCACAGTCAAGCTGAAGCCGACATCAACCAATGATAGATCAGCCCCGAAACTCCGTCGGTGATGGGTGATGACATCATAACCTTGAGAAAAAGTGGTGATGTTCTGAAGTTGAGACTAGCTTGGCGTTCCTCACAACCCCAGATATAACCTGACCTACATAAACCGCTTTGATAGGAATTGTTAATGCATTGATTATTTTATATGAAGAGGTACATTTTGATTTATTGATGAGAAACCAATGCATTGATTGTTTTCTGTGGATTATATTGTAAATATAAATGTTTTAAGTCTGTCTCATGCACTTTGTCAGAATCAGGGAGATTGTATAATAATTGTTCTGTAATAGTGGTTTGTGTTTGAGTTAAAATGATCTTAATTAAGACCTGCTGTATAATGTGTCCTCAAACCACCCTTTCATTCTATCTGCCATTCTTAAACCTACACCATGTTTAATGTTAAACCATGTAGGGACTGAGTTAGCTGTCTGTCAGGCGTGGTCACTGAATACTCCCCGGCCGGCCATTGCCTCGTGTCAAACACTAAACATTCTTCTGGGGGTATTTGCTCAGGCAGTTGCGTGGTCTGCTAAGTAGAGGACCTGAGGGGCGCCAGCTTGTCCTGTTGGGGATACTTACCCAGACTGCCCTTGATGTGATGCAGCCTGGCTGATGGTACAGCGATACAGACACAACTCTGGATGTATTTGCAAATCCAATGAATAAAGTATGACATTGATTTCTGTGTGTTTCATGTTGTGTGGATGTTCCAGCTGTGTAAGTCTCAGGACTGTGAGGGCTGAGCAGAGAAGAAAGATCCGTGTGAGTCATACCAGAGGCATTTCTTTTATTATTATTTTGTTCTTTCACAGTCTGACCTCTTTCAGTGTTTGTTCATTTTTACAACTCTACCAGTGGAGGGGGATAGGGGAAAAAAGGGGCAAAATCAAGAGCTAAGCTTAGCATGTCAGACAGGTCAGAGGGGTGAGGGAAGAGGAACAGAGTCGTGTTGGGGGGTGGGCAACAGTCTGGGAGCAGGTGTGGGGTGAGGGAGCCCTACTCCGCAGGGAGGTAACTGTTACTGGTGCACCAGGGCAGTGAACTCTGAAAGAGAGGATGAGACAGTGTGGTTGGTACTCTGAGAGGAGAACACTAGAAACAACATCTACAAAATCTCCAGTCCTTAGATATGGTGATAAATACAGTAGGCCTATATTCTGGCTAAGAACCAGAGCCTTTGTGTGAAACACATGATTTATGGGACCAGGTAAAAAGGGACAGACCATCGATAGAAATCTTGCCATCTCCATCCGTGTCGGCTGCCTGTATGAATGCTTTGGTTTCCTTATCGCTCAGGTCCCTCCCCTCTGGGGAAAATCTCTTCAGTAAAGTTCTGAGGAGAGAACAGCGGTGAGAGTGTGTGTAAGTGTATCCACCATAAGTTATAATAGGAACACGTGAACATGTGTATGAGTCTTACTTCATCTCGTTCTCCTCTATGAAGCCGCTGCTGTCAGCATCCACAACCAGGAAGACCTTCTTAACATCATCAGCTGACTTGGCCTTCAGACCCACCATCTCAAAGAACTTCTTATGGTTGAAGGAATCAGCAGCTGTGCACACACACACACACACACACACACACACACACACACACACACACACACACACACACACACACACACACACACACACACACATTCCAGTCAGTAGAAAGGGCCACTCTAGGTGGTGGTATAGGGTAGATGTGTTTGCTATGAAGAATAGAAGATCCCAAACCTGCAAATGCTGCCAGGGCTTTCTTGATGTCATCAGCGTTGAGGATACTGTTCATGGCCATCTTGCTTCTGGAACTTGAGAGAGAGGAGGAGATCAGGGGAGAAGGTCATAAACAATTAATTTCAAATTAATACATTTCCCTAGTTACATTTACAGTACAGTAGCGTACATTACCGCTGAAACAACTTTCCTATACTATAGTAGACCCAAGTTGGTATCGCTAAAGCTAACATTCATCAAAATGAATATAAAAAATAATTTACTTGAATCAATTCAAATTAAGTTATAATGCTGTCTTTATTTCAGTGTTTTGTCGTCCGGGTCGCGTTTTTGCAAGATTGGAAAGTTCGTTGCTAGTACTACTGTACAGTAACCTAGCTAACCAGTTCGTTTACCAACGGTTAAAAAATCTGAGTACTGAGTACTGTACAGTACTGAAGAGCTAACGTTAGTAGAAACTGGGATACTGTATCAGGCTAGACTAGCTGGCCAATTAACGATTCATCAAAATAAAAAATCATAATAATTAACGTACATAAACACAAATGAGGTGAATTTAAAGCATTTAAGAGGGTGGGTTTTTTTCCAGCTTGCGTTTTTGACAGAGTAATTTCATTGCTACTCTAATGCTACTGTAGGCTAGATCTGTAACTGTAGCGGTAGCACTAAGATAATTAGTTTTTTAACGGTTAAAAAGTTACAGTTGGAACTATTGAACCAGGTTAACTATACATCAAAATCGTAAATGTTCTTCATAGCTAAACTAAAGTAAAATGCCACCATATAACATTAGGTAATGAAGACAAAGTATTTACCTTACTAGTAGCTTGTAGCTGGTGATGTGTGGTGTGGGTCTTGAATAAGGCTCTCGAGCGCAGACTAACTGACGTGTTTACATTCAAATATTAAAGCTGGAGAGGGTTGGGGTTACTAAGCAACAGTCCTCCTGAAATGATTTGATTGTAATGCTCGGACTCATAAGAATCTACTGGACAGTTCAACACATGGTTAATTTAAAACGAGGAAAGCATATCGGGGAAATCATTACTTTGGTGGTCACCTAAACCTTTTACATTTAACTGGTTGCCAGGCTTTACAAAGTATAATAGGTATAGCTCAGTGGTAGTGCAATTTGACTTCAGAGAGGTTGAAGGTTACGTTTTTGGATAAAAGTGTCTGCTAAAAGAAAGAGAGGCTGTTATTTGAGGCACGGTGTCTTGATCACTTCCTCTGGTCACTTGTTGGACAAAAATGCTAATTCGTTCAAACGAATTTTCAGCATGGGCTAAAAGAAAATAGACTTTAAACTTATTTAGGCTACGTTTTTCATACCCCAGTCAGCTACAGTAGCATGCGATCGATGGGCCACCAGCGGATTTTGGGTGGCACGCCGTTACAGTAGTGGCTTGCAGCGGTCGGGCCTCAGTTGGCGGACCATTCTCAAGCCGATAGTCGTCAATTACTCAGTGGTCCGCCAGTGTTTCATGGGCGGCATGCCGAAGGTCGTAACTGCGTCAACCTTCTGTGATTTCACTTTTTGTTGTTGATATTATTGATGGTGAACAACAACAACAACAAATTACACTCAAGGACGTTACATCAATACACGTAGAGCTATTTACATGAGGAATACATCAGATTCGGCCTGTTAAAGCAACTACAAGAATTGCATAATGATATTCACAATACCTTATTATTTGAGAACATAATGGAGAATGCACATTTTCGCTAGATGAGGAGTGCTTCGTGATAAGGCTTGTAATACCCTAGTTTTACCTAGACTGTATAAAGGCAACATAGTAGGCTAGCTACCTAAACAATTTGTTTCAAAGGGTTTTCTTTGAGGGTGAAAATTCAGGTTAGCTGAAAGGTAAAGTTGATACTGTATTTTGAGTAGAGATGCAGGGAATTGTATCTACTTATTAATGACAACATGCGTTTAGGCAACAGATAATCCATGGGTACAAAAATATTAATATTATATATATATTCTGAACTATGTGGATCTGGATCCTGCCTGGATTGGCTGCTATACTCACTGATTCTTATTGTACATTTTGAAGTTTTCCTCAATCACACAGAGCAGATCTATAGGCCTATGTTAGTATTTAGGTAATGTTGTTGTTCTGGTTGTCATGCGTTTGCTAGAATGCTGTGTGTCCGTTGGCAGCACGGGGTCTGTGAGACCAGTCCCCCTGCATGTGAGACCAGCCCCCCTGCATGTGAGACCAGTCCCCCTGCATGTGAGACCAGTCCCCCTGTATGTGAGACCAGCCCCCCTGCATGTGAGACCAGTCCCCCTGCATGTGAGACCAGCCCCCCTGCATGTGAGACCAGTCCCCCTGCATGTGAGACCAGTCCCCCTGCATGTGAGACCAGCCCCCCTGTATGTGAGACCAGTCCCCCTGCCTGTGAGACCAGTCCCCCTGCATGTGAGACCAGTCCCCCCTGCATGTGAGACCAGTCCCCCTGTATGTGAGACCAGCCCCCCTGCATGTGAGACCAGTCCCCCTGCATGTGAGACCAGCCCCCCTGCATGTGAGACCAGCCCCCCTGTATGTGAGACCAGCCCCCCTGCATGTGAGACCAACCCCCCTGCATGTGAGACCAGCCCCCCTGCATGTGAGACCAGCCCCCCTGCATGTGAGACCAGTCCCCCTGCATGTGAGACCAGTCCCCCTGCATGTGAGACCAGCCCCCCTGCATGTGAGACCAGCCCCCCTGCATGTGAGACCGGCCCCCCTGTATGTGAGACCAGCCCCCCTGCATGTGAGACCAGCCCCCCTGTATGTGAGACCAGCCCCCCTGCATGTGAGACCAGCCCCCCTGCATGTGAGACCAGCCCCCCTGCATGTGAGACCAGTCCCCCTGCATGTGAAACCCTCCTGAGCCCAACCGGTACTGACAAACACACACTCCCACAACAGCTGCCAGCGTGTGTGTGTGTGTGTTCAGAGGTGGTCAAGGGGGGCTTGGCTGAGGAAAAGAAAGGATGAAGGCAGACTGTACAGAAACTTGACCGTGTTTTTTTTCTTCTTGCATGTCTAAGTCTGGATGCCATAGTACTACTGCGATACACAGGCACAACTCTGGATAACAGCAGTTGCAAATATGATGAATAAAGTATGACATTGATTTCTGTGTGTTTCATGTTGTGTGGATGTTAGAGCTGTCTTAAGTCTCAGGGCTGCGAGGGCTGAGCAGAGAAGGAGCTGAGGGGAGACCTTAACACAAGAGTTAGGAGAGATTAAAGGAGTCAGTGTGAGTCAGTCCTACTTTAGGCATTTCTTTTATTGTTATTTTGTTCTTTCACAGCTTGACTTCTTTCGGTGTTTGTTAATTATTTTCATTTTTACAACAGCTCATTAGCAGAGGATGGTGGAAGGGTAGGGAGAGCGGGATGGTGGAAGGGTAGGGAGAGCGGGATGGTGGGAGGGGAGGAGAGGAGAGAGGGATGGTGGGAGGGGAGGAGAGCGGGATGGTGGGAGGGGAGGAGAGCGGGATGGTGGGAGGGGAGGAGAGGAGAGAGGGATGGTGGGAGGGGAGGATCAGTGGCAGAAGTAGAATAGATGAAGTGAAACAGAAGCAGTGTCGAGAGGGACTCTCTCTTGATATATCTACTGTACTTTAACAGGAGGTTCAGCTTGTCCAGCAGTGTGATCATCTACACATCAACAGAAAAGCAAACATTTGTTTAGAACCGTAAAATGAAAAGGATGATTATGGGTGGCACTAGAGCAGGTGTGCGCTGAGAGGAGAGAGCTAGATGTCAGACAGGTCAGAGGGGTGAGGGAGGAGGAACAGAGTCGTGTTGGGGGGGTGGGCAACAGTCTGGGAGCAGGTGTGGGGTGAGGGAGCCCTACTCCGCAGGGAGGTAACTGTTACTGGTGCACCAGGGCAGTGAACTCTGAAAGAGAGGATGAGACAGTGTGGTTGGTACTCTGAGAGGAGAACACTAGAAACAACATCTACAAAATCTCCAGTCCTTAGATATGGTGATAAATACAGTAGGCCTATATTCTGGCTCAGAACCAGAGCCTTTGTGTGAGACACATGATTTATAGGACCAGGTAAAAAGGACAGAGACCTTCAATGCCAATCTTGCCATCTCCATCTTTGTCGGCTGCCTGAAGGAATGCTTTGGTTTCCTTATCGGTCAGTTCCCTTCCCTCAGGGGAAAATTCCTTCAGTACGGTTCTGAGGAGAGGACAGAGGTGAGAGAGAGTGAGTGTTGTGAGTGGATGCCGGTGGGTGTGTCTGCTTTTAAGGTACGATGTGATTACTTGAGCTCCTTCTCCTCTATGAAGCCGCTGTTGTCAGCATCCAGTACCAGGAAAACCTTCTTAACATCATCAGCTGACTTGGCCTTCAGACCCACCATCTCAAAGAACTTCTTATGGTCGAAGGATTCAGCAGCTGTACACACACACACACACACACATCAGCAGAAAGGGACACCCTGGGGGTAAAGCCCCTGCAGCTTGTCACACAGATGTCAGGCCACCAGCATGTTCACCTCTAAAGGCCAAATGTTACTGGAAAACAATGGTAAATTAAACCACCATAAATACAAGGTGAAGTACAGACTCAACAAGATGTGGTTGCTAGAGGTCCTGTCTCTTCCAGGTCAGGGACCTGGGCTGACCTCAGTGGTTCAGTTCCGATGTTGGAGTGTGAAAGGTTTATACTGTGTGTGTGTGTGTGTGTGTGTGTGTGTGTGAACCTAGGGGCTGTAGCTGTGTTCATCTCATTGTAGTTAGGAAGCAAATGAATAGAAGATCCCAAACCTGCAAATGCTGCCAGGGCTTTCTTGATGTCATCAGCGCTGAGGATACTGTTCAGGGCCATCTTGCTTCTGGAACTTGAGAGAGAGAAAGGAGGATGGAGGGAGGGAGGGGGTGGTCAGGGGAGAAGGTCATAAACAAGGCCAACCAAGAGCAAAGGAGAACACACACATTGCTGCTGCTGTTTGACTTGGCTTTAAAGTTGATGTGGGATGAAGTCTCTTTGTGTCCACACATAAGTACCTTAGTAAACTCTTCATTTGCATCCACTATTTTACTGACAGCTTGGTCAACCCTCTATCCTCTGGTAGGTTAGAAAACTCGATCATACAAACATGATTAGGGAACTACCTCAACTACTAGTAGTACTACTAGCAACTGTGAAGTAATACTGCTGCTATTATGATCAAGGACAAATCACACTGATAAGCTACACAGTGATCCTATCAGCATTATAAAACATGATCTGTTCACAGCATGTGCACAGTATTGATCACACAGCTGGTGTGAGGGAGAGAGAGAGAGAGAGAGAGAGAGAGAGAGAGAGAGAGAGAGAGAGAGAGAGAGAGAGAGAGAGACACAAGGGGTTGGGGGCGTGTCAGTTACAACAACACCACAGAGCAAAGGGCAGGTACGATAAGACCACAAAGATGTATTATGGGATTGTTTGGGGGTTTATCACTATCGCGTCTTATCTCATGTCAGTTACAAGGAACAGTCACCATGACATCCCCAGACCACCATAAAACGACGGCAGAGACTCTGGCGGAGCTGAAGAAAGATACAACTGGAATGTCTCCCTCTATGGAATAAACGCCCAAAGTTGATTATTAAAAATCTTATGTAAATGTCAAACATGTCAACAAATAATCAGAATATTGCATAATTTACATAAAGCATTAGAGAATAATAAAAAATGCAAATTGCTAAAGTCCTGGCATTAGCGTTTGATAGCATCGTTATTTTGAAGTCATACATATTTCATTGTGACACACGAACGCAGCGTTATTTGTTTCTCTTGGTGATGATGAGGCCATATCTACTAAAACAGTTCACTGCATACATGAATATTCATGAACAGCGTGCATCCATGAGCACATGTAAATGCACCACTTTTACTCAAACCCTGATCACTTGCAGAATGTTAATGAGCCAGGGCAGTCTCGGGGGAGAAAGGGCGTTTGTACCGTATCAGCAGTTTCCAGCCAACACCTCTTCCTCTACGGGGGACAGATAGGAGCGCTGAGGCATTCACTTGACCCAGTAGACTATCTTGCTATGGATTATTACGGTTTGACCTTGAGATGAAAAAGCCGGTAATAAAAACTGCACCTAAAAAAACAGAAATAAAAATCCCCAAGTGTTTCATATTTCCCTGGTAGTTAAACCCCCAGTTACTGCAAAGCACCTGCCCTGTTGATATACTGCATGTGAGTTCAGTATTTATCTGAGGACTGAGAATACAAGGATGTGCATTTAAAGTTTGCAGACATGGATACAACCATCTTTTAGATATACATCATATGTATCCTAAATAAACCCATTCATTTACCCATTTTGATCAAGTGAATCTGTCTGCCTCCACTCCCCCATCATCTACCAGTTTACTGACGTACTGATGTTTGGACACAAAGAGACATTCCTAGCTTCTCCTCTCTGATTCCACCCAGAGGACTGCCACCCCCCATCCAGATCCACATTCTGACATCAGAAGCACTCAATCTTTTTGAACTCTTTCTTGCCTCAGTCTTTCCCTCCGTCTGAGTCCCGGCTCAGACAGAGGGGGAGGTGAAGGGGTAAAAAGGAGGGAAGCCTGTACTGACATCCACCACAGTGATGAAGACTGCAGGTCTACACGTCACTGAGGAGCAGTTGTCTTCACGTAATTATATAGAGGGGGAATCGATGTGTGATAAAAACATTTTTAAAAGTCTCTAAAACACTTTCGTGTTGTGTTGTGTGTAAAAATTAAATTGTTTCCCAAGTTTCAAATGGCTAAAAATAAAAAATATTCTGAGAAAGGTTTTGGAAAAAAAGTTTTGAAACTGTTGAATTGTTTCTAAATATTGTTGTGTCATGTATGAAAAAATAAATATTTGAAATTGAAAAAAGGTTTAAAAAATTCTAATAGAAGTTTCTAAATGTTGAAAAATAACATTGGAAACAATTGTGTTGAGGTGGGTCGTGTGACAGTGTCTTCACAGACAAGATATCCTTACTTTGATTCGCCTTGATGATGTCACATCTCACACTGAGATTCACTTCCTGTGCTCAAGCCCAGAGTGAATACATTCACAAGACTTCACAGAGAAAACAAAGCCGAGTTATTCTTGGGATGATAGAGGATAAAACAGAAAGGAGAGAATTCCAAGGAGAGAAAGAGACAGACCGTGAAAGGGGATGTTCCTTTGAAGCAGTCTGTAAGCCATGCTAATACAGACCCAGCCTGGGTATCTTTGAAAGTACCAGGCTTTGGAACCCCAGGCTCTGGAACTCCAGGCTCTGGAACCTCAGGCTCTGGAACCCCAGGCTCTGGAACCCCAGGCTCTGGAACCTCAGGCTCTGGAACCCCGGGCTCTGGAACCCCAGGCTCTGGAACCCTGGGCTCTGGAACCCCAGGCTCTGGAACTCCAGGCTCTGGAACCCCAGGTTCTGGAACCCCAGGCTCTGGAACTCCAGGCTCTGGAACCTCAGGCTCTGGAACCCCAGGCACTGGAACGCCAGGCTCTGGAACCCCAGGCTCTGGAACCCCAGGATCTGGAACCCCAGGCACTGGAACGCCAGGCTCTGGTGTAGCAGCCACACACAGACAGCCCCCTCGCCCCACTGTTACAGCTCTCCGTTTGAGCACTGCCTCGGAGTGGGAAAAATAAAAAAATGAGACGGAGAGCGATGGAGAGATGGAGAGGACATTAAAGGAGGAGAGAGGGGAGAGAGGAAGACAAAGGCAAGAAATAGAGATGGGCAGAGATCTTTGAACGAAAGAAAAAAAGAAATGTGCGATAGAGAAAGGGAAGAAAGATAGAAGATGGATGTGGTGAGAAATAAAGATGGACAAGGGCAGACATAACACCTGACAATCACTGTGAGAGCAGGAAGATGGGGGAGAAATTAAGGAGTTGTTTAATAATGGAGCTAATGGAAGTCCAGTCTGTGTGTTCGTGTGCGGGAGCGCGGGTGAGTTTCTATCTGTGTGTGCGGCAACAAGATAAATGACCTGTGCTTCTCTGCACCATCAGGACTCATAATGATGTAACATTTGGCACCTGAAGCACATTCTGATGCAACAGCCTCCTGGACGCCACAGGGCCTGGGATTATTGGACAATCCCTGTTCGCTAGGAGGAGAAACACCCAGAGACACAGTAAGAATGATGAGCTGCCATATGAGGAGAGGAGTGCTGTGTGACGTGGGAAAGAGATGGGAGGAGGAGAGGGGAGAGGAAGGGAGGAGAGAGATGAGGGGAGGAGAGGAGGACAGGAGGGGTGAGATGAGGGGAGGGGAGGAGGGGAGGAGGGGAGAGATGAGGGGAGGGGAGGAGGGGAGGAGGGGAGAGATGAGGGGAGGGGAGGAGGACAGGAGGGGAGAGATGAGGGGAGGGGAGGAGGGGAGAGATGAGGGGAGGGGAGGAGGGGGCATTAGATAGGAGGACAGGTGAGGTGTGATTTATGGAAATAGGTCTGTCTGCAGGCAAAGCAACATAAAGAATGAAGACCAGAAACGTAGTCAACAACCAAGAATCCCAGACATGTTCATGCTCAAAGAAAACTGATCATCACAAATCCTCCTGCTGTACTTTGCTGTACTGCTGTACGTTACTGTAAAATACTTTAGGTCAGTTTTCACAAGTATGAAAACATTAATCATTTCAAATATATCTACATTTACATTTAGTCATTTAGCAGACGCTCTTATCCAGAGCGACTTACAGTAAATACAGGGACATTCCCCCGAGGCAAGTAGAGTGAAGTGCCTTGCCCAAGGACACAACGTCAGTTTGCATGACCGGGAATCGAACTGGCAACCTTCGGATTACTAGCCCGATTCCTTCACCGCTCAGCCACCTGACTCCCATATCTAGTATAAATCGTAGTATCAATCATTGAGAAGCTGTAAGCTCAGTCGGGAGGATGGGGGGTTGGTGTGGCAGCCTTGTAACTCTCCTAAGATCTACGGCCGGATTTGACACAGGGAGGTGTGAATTCATGCCACAGGTGTCTGGGGAGAGGGGCGGCAGGCTCTGGGAGACTTGGTGTCTGGGGAGAGGGGCGGCAGGCTCTGGGAGAGGGGCGGCAGGCTCTGGGAGACGAGTTTAATCAGAAAGATAAGAGGGAGAGAGAGAGAGAGAGAGAGAGGGAGGGAGATAACCGAGTTCCCGAGTTGAAGGACCTTTCAACATGGCGGAGAAGAGGACTGGGCTCGGTAGTGGTCATTCTTTATTTGCAACTATTGTTACATTATTTTAATCTATAATCTATGTACACTTAACTTGTACCATTTGTTGCGTCCGTTTTCTCCTCTAGAAGGTGCACAATTGACAAAAAAAAGGATTTCCACAATATGCAACTACATTTTGCATCCGCCATTTTGAATTTAGCTCCGACAACCGAAAGCACTTGAACATGACGTCCTCGTAATCTCGACTTCACAGGTGGGAAATAGGATCTTCCGACTAACACGTGACGGCAGCATTACTCCTGAAAAGCGCACCTAGGAAAGTAAATTAATTAATTAATGGTTATCATTGTTTTATTTATTTGGTACTGTATTATTTGGTAACTATGATGTGTGTGTGCGTGTGTGTAGGTGTGTAATGCAACAGCTAACACTAGTGTTGATAAAGCAGCTGCCATCACAACGTGACCCTGGTCAAGGTCTCGTTCAGGTGGAAGACTCCTCCAGGTACCACCCCACACAGACACACCAAATCTGTGCATCACACAAGCAATTAAACATGACACAGGCTGTGAAAGCAATAGCGGGGGACCTGTCGACAGGGTGGAGGGGGACAGGCACACACACACTGTAATTAAGCCAAGTTAATGTACTAGCCTATCTGAGCATCGATCCAGCCTCCCCTGCCCACATCCCTGAGAAGCAGTGCATTTTGGGTCTAATGACGAGCCCACCTATCAGTGTGCAAAGCTGTGGCAGCATTATCCACTTTGCAGGAACCTCTTCATAGGCCGGTCATTGGTTCTGTGATTTACATGAAGCCTGTGTGTTCTGGCTCAGGGCTGGAGACTGTGTGCTCCGGCTCAGGGCTGGAGACTGTGTGCTCCGGCTCAGGGCTGGAGACTGTGTGCTCCGGCTCAGGGCTGGAGACTGTGTGCTCCGGCTCAGGGCTGGAGACTGTGTGCTCCGGCTCAGGGCTGGAGACTGTGTGTTCTGGCTCAGGGCTGGAGACTGTGGGCTCCGGGGAGTTTCACACTTCCTCTCCTGATCTTATCTATGAAGACTCAGTGTGTCCAATGTCAGCTCTGGGTGGAATGAAAGCATTGCTTCACATTAATTGATGAATTGACTCCTTCCATCTCAATGGGCGAGCAAGAGAGGGTTGCAGATGTTGTCTTATTTAGGAACTGTTGGGTGAGTTATGTTGAAACCTTTGAACAATTACTATCTGAATCATTCATGGTGTTATGGAGACTGACACTATGAATTTTTCACTCAACGTCGCTGGAGCTAGCCTGAGCTAACGACGCAAACAGAATGATCTGGAGCAGACAGGATGAAGGAACAAGCCTGTCACTCACTTTAAAGTAAATTCTCCATATTGGAGTTTCTGTCTCTTTATACTATAGGAAGTGACAGATGCTCTCACACCAAGCTGTCAGCTTCTCCTCTTCGGGACAGAGGACGAGGAGAGACCCTCTTACTGCGTCTTACAGACCTGTTACAGCTCCATTACAATGTTACCCTTCTAATAAGGCTGTAGTGCTGTAGGGTGCTCCACTAAGCCCCACTACAGTCTGTGAAACAGCCTTGCGTTTTGATGGCTCTTACCTTGTACTCTCTCTGCAGAATCGCTTGAAACATAAATTAAATAAACAGAGCGCTCCCCAGTGTATTTGTGAGACTAAGAAATTAGTGCAGAGAAAGAGGAGTGAGAGACAGGGAAGTGGAATGAGAGACAGGGAAGTGGAATGAGAGACAGGGAAGTGGAATGAGAGACAGGGAAGTGGAATGAAGGAATAGAGAGAAATGGAGGGACGAGAGTTTGTGAACATGAAGTAGGGAAGTCGAGTGGTCGAGTGGTCTCTCTTTCTATGGTTAACCAGCCATCTACCATAGCTTTGGTTTGCCTCCACTGGCTAGCCCCTAGGACAGCCCCCCCCTCCTCCCCCTCCCCCCCCCCCTCCTCCCCCTCCCCCCCCCCCTCCCCCCCCTCCTCCTCCTCCTCCCCCCCCCTCCTCCCCCTCCCCCCCCCCTCCTCCCCCTCCTCCCCCTCATCCCCCAGCTCTCTTTGTTGTGTGTAGACTGAGCAGAGCTATGTGAGGTATTGTGTATCCCAGAGAGGAGAAACACTACTGCCTGGTGGTGATGAGGCGTAACATCACACCCTAGTCCTTCTGACCCAAGAGGAGTGTAGGTGTGTGTGCAGTCTGGGAGTGTGTGTGTGGGCTGGTCTGTGTGTGCATGCCTGTCAGTGTGATGGGGCACGTAAGGATGAAAAGTGATCAATACGTTGACCTTTGGTGATCTGGATAAACAGTTGTGCTCCCAAGGGACCGGGCATCAGCACCTACACCAGCACACGCCCATGTCCTCCATTCCTCTGATGTGTGTGTGCATGTGTGTGTTTAGCGAAGAGTACTTGCTCTCAGTCATGGAGAGGGACAGAAGGAGAGAGAGAGGTGACTACAGCATAGAGACAGAAAGCTTTGCTCAGTGCACGTTTAAACAAAGACATCCTAAAATAACAGTCCCATAGATTCTCACACGTCTGAACTTCATCCATCATTCAGGAGCACCAGTAATGGAATCTGCTGCGACTAGCATAGGCTTGGTCTATCATCTGGACTGGCCTGCCAATACAGCACCTGACGAGGAATTGGAGGTGACAGAACCAGGAGAGGGGGAGGCCAGGAGAAAGACAGGGGGAGTAATTAGGCGAGGCAGGGGAGGCAGGGGAGGCAGGGCAGGAGGGAGGGAGGCAGGGCAGGAGGGAGGGAGGCAGGGCAGGAGGGAGGCAGGGCAGGAGGGAGGTGGTGCAGGGGAATAAGAAGGAGGGGGGGGGAGTAGCAATGGAGGCAACATTCATCTCTTCTATACTCTGTACTGTCTCTCCCAGACCTCTCTCACTCTTTACCCCCCCCCCCTCTCTCTCTCTCTCTCTCTCTTTACCCCCTCTCTCTGTCCATCACCATAACTGTAACATTTGGCCCCATCAGCTTCTTGTGCCCTGGGTGGAGAGCACAGTAATGACGAGGGGGCGACTAGATGTACTCGGGCTGACTGGGGTGGAGGGATGGGAAGGGTACTGTACGCTGGTGTTGTTAGAAATATTTCTATGTGCGTGTTATGCAAGCTAAAAGAATACTGTTGTGCAACATATCCTTGCTTGCAGAAAGAGGAACCCCTCATAGTTGCAACCGTAAGTTTAAACATGCTGACCGCTATCTTTACTCAGCATGTAAGATTTTAACTCAGCATGTAAAGATAAACAGTGACAAACTCAATATTGTGTTGGAACCAGTTCCAAACTGATCATGTAATTTTCCACTCCATGTAATGAGAACCAAAAGAACATTTCTAGATTCAGACGACTCTGGGTGTCATAGACTCTGGGTGCCATAGACTCTGGGTGTCATAGACTCTGGGTGCCATAGACTCTGGGTGCCATAGACTCTGGGTGCCATAGACTCTGGGTGCCATAGACTCGTCTCCTTGCTGCTGCATGGATAAACTTTCTTGACTCCATCGACTCCTAACAACTGTGTATTCTCCTTTCCATATCAGACAATCATGATGTCACTTCCCTTCTCTCTTTAGTGTTGGTGACAAAGTGACTTTCCACACTCACCCAGAAGTCCCCTTCCATCATTCTCTGAACATCTCTGTCTTCTTTCCTTATTTTGTTCCTTGCTTTTGTGCTCTTTTACTTCTGTCACTGGTTTCTTCTGTGGACATACATTCTTCCTCACGGCTTTTAATTCCCATTCTCTGCATTCCTCTTTCCTCTCATTCCTCTTTCTGTTGTTCCCTGCTGTCTTTTCACCCAGTTCATCTACCCTCTTGTATTCTCTCTGTCTTTCTCTCCCTCTCTCTCGTTCTCTCTCTGGTTGTGTGTTCTGTCCCAGCCCAGTTTCATCTCTCCATTGTGAATCCCTTTCTCTTCCTGGGACAGAAGCCCTCCTCCCTCCATTCTCATTCTGGTCATGCTCACAGCTTATAGGGTACCAAAAAAGATGTCAAATCACCATCTGTATTCTGCCTGCGCCTCTGGAGGAGGAGAGGGAGGGGGGGGAGGGAGGGAGGGAGGGGGGTGGTTGGGTTTAAAGTCACAGTTGTATGCTGTTTAGTATTCTCAAGCACTATATTCATATGCGCCGTTATATAGTCAGCATTTCCTGTTTGTTGGAGGGTTAACCCTGTTAACACAGCCAGACACAGGTTGTGGACGAGGACTCGGGTCCTGGACGAGGACACGGGTCCTTGACGAGGACTCGGGTCCTGGACGAGGACACGGGTCCTGGACGAGGACACGGGTCCTGGACGAGGACTCGGGTCCTGGACGAGGACTCGGGTCCTGGACGAGGGCTCGGGTCCTGGACGAGGACTCGGGTCCTGGACGAGGACACGGGTCCTGGACGAGGACTCGGGTCCTGGACGAGGACACGGGTCCTGGACGAGGACACGGGTCCTGGACGAGGACTCGGGTCCTGGACGAGGACACGGGTCCTGGACGAGGACACGGGTCCTGGACGAGGACTCGGGTCCTGGACGAGGACTCGGGTCCTGGACGAGGACACAGGTCCTGGACGAGGACACGGGTCCTGGACGAGGACACGGGTCCTTAACGAGGACTCGGGTCCTGGACGAGGACACGGGTCCTGGACGAGGACACGGGTCCTTAACGAGGACACGGGTCCTGGACGAGGACTCGGGTCCTGGACGAGGACACGGGTCCTGGACGAGGACACGGGTCCTGGACGAGGACACGGGTCCTGGACGAGGACACGGGTCCTGGACGAGGACACGGGTCCTTGACGAGGACACGGGTCCTGGACGAGGACACGGGTCCTGGACGAGGACACGGGTCCTGGACGAGGACACGGGTCCTGGACGAGGACACGGGTCCTGGACGAGGACTCGGGTCCTGGACGAGGACTCGGGTCCTGGACGAGGACACGGGTCCTGGACGAGGACACGGGTCCTGGACGAGGACACGGGTCCTGGAGGAGGACACGGGTCCTGGAGGAGGACTCGGGTCCTGGAGCTACTCTGCAGTTATCTGTGTTATGAGTTATATGAGTCCTAATGACATGGGCAGCTGCTACAGCCATGTTTTTTCATGTTACATAACACATTACATGTGCTGTATGAATGTGTGTGTGTGTGTGTGACCTGGGCCTCGAGTCCTCTGGCAGTGTATGGTCAACATTGAAGGCTGAGGCTGGGTTCTCTGACAGAGAACTGTAGAACCCTGACCTTCACCATGGAACCCTCCAGCTCTCTCTCTCTCACAAACACACACACACACTCTCTCTCTCCCACACATACACACACACTCTCACTCACACATACACACAGACACTCCTCTAACTCTGACATACTTCACACTCTGCTGGCTAGGTTCAGCCTATGGCCACACTGCTCCTGGGAGGGGGGACACGCACCCCTTCTCTCATTCTGTGTGTCTCTCATTCTGAATATAATACATGTACACCTCTTCTTCACCCTTGACTAATTTCCTGCACAGTATCTCTCATAGACACTCCCCATACCGCCCCACATCACTTTAACTCTCATCAACATTGTGTTCAATGTTTTCAAACTATCACCCATGTCCAAGACTCTGTGTATCCTGGCACAGAGTCCACCTGCACAGCGAAGCATGCTGGTGGAACATGGAGGAGGAGAGGGAGGGATGAGAGAGGCTGGTGGAACATGGAGGAGGAGAGGGAGGGATGAGGGAGGCTGGTGGAACATGGAGGAGAGGGAGGGATGAGGGAGGCTGGTGGAACATGGAGGAGAGGGAGGGATGAGGGAGGCTGGTGGAACATGGAGGAGGAGAGGGAGGGATGAGGGAGGCTGGTGGAACATGGAGGAGGAGAGGGAGGGATGAGGGAGGCTGGTGGAACATGGAGGAGGAGAGGGAGGGATGAGGGAGGCTGGTGGAACATGGAGGAGGAGAGGGAGGGATGAGGGAGGCTGGTGGAACATGGAGGAGGAGAGGGAGGGATGAGGGAGGCAGGTGGAACATGGAGGAGGAGAGGGAGGGATGAGGGAGGCTGGTGGATACAGAACTTCTCTCCCTTGTTGACAGGAGTGGCCTAGCTGGGTGACAGATGAGGGATGGATATTGGTCTCAACGAAGGGCCAATGCTAACCTTTATGATGATATGCTGATGTGATGTCACTACTGTCTCAAAGCAATGGAATCTGACCAGACAGGAAATAATCACCTTTAATCACCACACTGGATGAACCAGAGAGACGACCTCTGCAGCAGAAAAGAGATTCCAGAATTTCTTACTTCCACCCAAAGTTGCACTTGACTTTACCAGAAACTGATGACGAGGGAAGTGGCTTTTTCTCCCCAGCTGAAGAACTAGTGTCTGTAGTGGACCCCCGCTGTGACGGTCCACATTGAACAGGTTTAACTGATGTGACCACTGTGAAGGAGCGCCCCCTGTGTAGCGCCAGGGTACTGCAGCGGGACACCGTTACAGGGGCAAACTGAGAACATTTCAAAAAGTGCAGCGCATGAAAATACTATATTTGCTTTTGACCAACTGAACGTTTAACCTCAACAATAGTGGAGGTTAAATAAAAGCAGTGTGTGTGTGTGCGTGTGTGCGTGTGTGTGTGTGTGTGTGTGGGGGGACATGTAGAAGAATACAATCCTCCATCTCTCCCCAAAGACTAAGGCTTTAAGTGAGTCTGGTAAAGTGGGTCACATCATTCCATTTATCTCAACAAAAAAGACAAACCCAAAAAAAGAAATCTCTCAATCCATTTTCCCTGGTCCCCCGGTTGCCTGGCGACCTACTAATGATCTCATTTAGGAGGTTGTGGATGCTCTAATTGGGAGTGCGGGCTCCGGCCAGGCTGCAGTGACCTCTGTGTCAGGCTCAAGTTAGCAGCTTCCTGTGACCTCTGATCCATGCCACAAATATAAAACATCGCAAATATAAAATCCCCAAATAGATTCAATTAACTTGACACTTTCATCTAAATGTCCCACATTCCACACGGAGGGGGGGGAGAGAGAGAGAGAGAGAGAGACAGGGAGAGAGAGAGACAGGGAGAGAGAGAGAGAGAGACAGGGAGAGAGACAGGGAGAGAGACATGGAGAGAGAGAGAGAGAGAGAGAGAGAGAGACAGGGAGAGAGAGAGACAGGGAGAGAGAGAGAGTGACAGGGAGAGAGAGAGAGAGACAGGGAGAGAGACAGGGAGAGAGAGAGAGACAGGGAGAGAGAGAGAGACAGGGAGAGAGAGAGACAGGGAGAGAGAGAGAGACAGGGAGAGAGAGAGAGGGTTAATGCAGGTGTAGCAGCAGTTTCATCAGTGGAACACATTCACACAAACAGCTTGTGTTCACAGTCATACACTCTTGTGAATACTCATGTGTTCAGTCATACACTCTTGTGAATACTCATGTGTTTACAGTCATTCATTCTCAGTGAATACTCGTGTGTTTACAGTCATTCATTCTCAGTGAATACTCAGCTAATTAAAGAGATGTCCCAACAGCGTCCATTAGCTGCAAACACAAAATGCTTTATAAGCAGGATGGTTTAATGCTGTGGCTCCTCTCCAGCACTGCACTCACACACACAAACACACACTCACACACACCCTTACTCACCGCCCAGTCTCAGATGAGCCTTCTGTCTTGGTCCAATCAGCTCTTTATAACATCTGTCCTTGACCTTGGCTCAAAACTCTGTCTGCTGTTCTAAACGGGCTGTTCTGTTCAGCCTGCTCTGTAAAGCCTGCTGGATCAGGTGTGTGTGTGTGTGTGTGTGTGCGCGCGTAGTGGTTCTTGATTTAGCAACGGAGAAGAACAATGTACATTCCAGAAACACACATTCACACACACGTTCCTCTACATGAGCAGGGAGATAGCTGTGAACAACGTGTCAACAGTGTGTTTGTGTCAGAGTGTGTGCGTGTAAGTGTGCGTGCACACGTGTGTATGTCTCAGCACAATACTGACTTGACGTTTGAGTATAAAAACCCAGTAGGATCAACCCGGCCATGTTGACCACACTGCAGTTTCCCTCCTTAAAACCCCCGTCAGCAGGTCACCAGACACATCTGTTTCATTAGCACCTTCACCTGGGGGCCTCGAGCACTGTGTTACAGTAATGACATGTTTCATGCCCAAACCTTTTAGTTTTGAATGATAAACACTGATCTTTGTTTCTTTGAGTTGTCAGACTGCAGAAGTGGAGGAAGTTTCCTGATCCTGATGAAGAGAACAACTACCGAGAGAGAGAGAGAGAGAGAGAGAGAGAGAGAGAGAGAGAGAGAGAGAGAGAGAGAGAGAGAGACAGAGAGAGAGAGAGAGAGAGAGAGAGAGAGGGGAGAGAGAGAGATTGTCTACATGCTGGTAAACAAGGTTCTCTCTCTCTCTTTCTGTTTTTCAAATGCTGCCCACGTAACCAGTGGAACATGTACACACAATTAGCTGGTCCCATCTTACACCATCTCACCTACACAAACAAACTTTTACCAAAGTAACGATGACATTTACATTTACATTTAGTCATTTAGCAGACGCTCTTATCCAGAGTGACTTACAGTTAGTACAGGGACATTCCCCCCGAGGCAAGTAGGGTGAAGTGCCTTGCCCAAGGACACAACGTCGTTTTGCACAGCTGGGGAATCGAACCAACAACCTTCTGATTAATAGCCCGAGTCCCTAACCGCTCATCCATCTGACCCCCCCTTTTCCCATCCCTTCCATCCAGCCCTGCACATGGCTGCTCCACACTCCCCCAGCACACACTCACATGCACAGAGAACGTTAAACATCACTCTGGAGAATAGCACACACACACTGGTGTAGCTCTATGACCAGTAGATTTGGTTTCCCCAACATTTGAGCAGATCATTCAGTAGGAGTGGTCATGCTCTCCTCTGACTGAATCACAGATAAGATCTCTTTACTAGGTCCAGAGCTAAGCTGTCCGACTGCAAGGGCCCCACACACACATACACACACCACACACACACACACACACATTATCGCAAACAAGGGGAAGTGCAGTAAAAGATACTGCTGAGCCAGTCAAGCGTCCTGGACGCTAGAGAGGGTGGAGCTCACCACCTTTAAATATCCCAGAGTTCCACGCTTCCCTGAACACTGCCATCACTTCTGGATGGTCGTCCAATAGGAGCCCTCGGACTGGTAGATATCCAATAGGAGCCCTCGGACTGGTAGATATCTCAAATGAGTACATTTCACACTCCAAAGAGTCTCTCGACGCTAAATCACTTTGTCCCTGGTGGGAACCATGACATGATGTGTGCAGTGCGTCAGCCATCACTCCCATGGGGTAGGAAGAGAGGGATAGGGAGCGTTAGAGAGAGGGAGGGAAATGTGGAGGGAGGGATGATAGGGAGGCAGGAGAGGGATGGGTAGAGCTGTCTAACCCTCCTGTCTGTCTCTTCTAACCCTCCTGTCTGTCTCTTCTAACCCTCCTGTCTGTCTCTTCTAACCCTCCCTAATGTAACATTCTGATGGGATCTTTTTTTCTCTAGATCCACTTCTCTCTTCACCCCTCCTCCCTCTCTCTTCACCCCTCCTCCCTCTCTCTTCACCCCTCCTCCCCCCTCCTCCCTCTCTCTTCACCCCTCCTCCCTCTCTCTTCACCCCTCCTCCCTCTCTCTTCACCCCTCCTCCCTCTCTTTTCACCCCTCCTCCCTCTCTCTTCTCCCCTCCTCCCTCTCTCTTCACCCCTCCTCCCTCTCTCTTCTCTCCTCCTCCCTCTCTCTTCTCTCTTCTCTCCTTCTCTTTATCCTGGCTGCCCATTCCTGCCTCCATCAGTTGTTCTCCTGCCAACTCATTATTCCCTCATTTCCCACCATATGTCATTGTGATCTCTGTAATCTCTCTCTGTCTCTCTCCCTCCCTCTCTACCCTCGTCTCCTCTCCTTTTCTCTCACCTCCTCTCCTTTTTCTGTCTTCCTAACCCTTCAGGGTTATGCACTGATGACCCCCCTCCCCCCACAACAGGTCAGGTTCTAATGGGCTTCTGTTAGGCAGGCTTGCTGCTTGTTCTTACAGCTGTTACAGTAATGAGACAATCTGGGAGGGGGGGCGGGGGGGGGGGGGGGGGAGGAGGATGGGTGTCCAAGAGTCTCGTATGATCATCCTCAACACCACCCACATCTTCATCACCATCAGCACCATCATCATCGTAATCATCACCATCGTATCCACAATAACCATCATCACCATTGTTGTCATCATCGCTGCATTCCAACTCAACCACATGGATCCCCGTCACCTTCAGTCATGCACACACTGATGGCTCACTACCACACACTGATGGCTCACTACCACACACTGATGACTCACTACCACACTCGGATGACTCACTACCACACACTGATGACTCACTACCACACACTGATGACTCACTACCACACATGTATGCTCACATTTAGAACACTAGGTAGAGAACCAGGTCCACCAGCATTGCACAACACGGTCAATCTGGCTGGTAAGCTGGCTGGCTGGTTAGGTTGTGTCTTTCTCAGCGGTTAGAAAATCCAGCAGAGCTGTGTAATAGATGTTCTACTCCCTCCCCCTTCCTTCTCCCTTCCCTTCCCCTTCCTTCTCCCTATCTTTCTCCAGCTCTCCCCCACCTCACTCTCGCTCACACACACATCTGCTGGTGCACACACACACACACATCTGCTGGTGCACACACACACACATCTGCTGGTGCACACACACAGCACTAGGGGATGAGGGCGGGGAGTTCAGGATGTTTGTGAATGGGATGTTCCAGGAGAGGCAGAGCAGCGCTGGTGACTGCAGGCATGCAGCTTCCAGCAGGATAACGTTTACATCCCACTCTCCTCCCGCTCTAGTTGCTCTTTCTGTCCCTCTTCTTTTTTCTCCCTCTCATCTGTCAGTCTGCCGGTATCTTCCTCTCCTTCTCTGCTGTACGGTCCCTCTTTTTCTTTTATATCTCCCTCATTCTCTCTTCTCTCCTCTATCCCTCACCTTCTGTCTTTGTTCAGCTCACACAAAATGAACATCTCTTTCTTTCGCTCTCTTTCTGTCTCTCTCCCGCTCTCTGTCAGCCTGCAGCAGCAAAACTCTTCAGGGTCTCTGTTTTCTCCCTCCACACCTAATGCTCCACTCTCCCTTCCCTCAGCTCTGCATCCCCCTCTCTCTCTTTCTCTCTGTCTCACTTCATTTCTCAGTTTCTCTCTGCTCCTCACTTCCTCCCCTCACTCATCCAGTCTTCCTCCAACAGCAGCTGTAGTCAGAAGTACAGAGTCTCTCTCCTCCTCTCTCGACTCTCCCCTCTTCTTTTCCCCTCTGTCCTCCTCTCCCTCTCTCCCCTCTTCTTCTCTCCCTCTCTCGCCCCCTCGTCCCTCCGTGCTTACCTCAGTGAGAGTGGGTCCCGGGCGGAGCGATGTGTTCAGACTACACGTCAGGAAGGCAGCCGCACCAGGGCTGTGGGAGACTGGCAGCCGGAGAGAGAGAAGGAGAGAAGACAGAGAAAGAGAAAATGAACAGAAAGGTAGAGAGAGAAATAGCAGGCGGTTTCTGTTCGAGCAAGAGAGGGAGCTCTGACTGGCTGGAGGTGAGATGAAGGGGAGAGAGAGAGAGGGAGGCAGAGATAAAGAGTCAGGGAGGGGGAGGGAGGGAGAAGGGGGGCGGTCTGGATTGGGATAGGAGGGAATTGTGTGATGTTAAGAGGAGGAGGGATTGCAGGGCATGGGGGGGAGTGGAGCAAAAGACAGAAAGAGAAAGGATGGAGAAATAGGATAGAGAAGAAAAAAGAGGAAGATTAAAGGAAGCAGTAAGAGGAGGAGGGAGAATAAGGGGGTCAAAATTAGGGTAAGACTGAGGTTAAGACTGAGGAGAAGAGGGAGGTGGAGTGAGTGAGTGAGTGAGTGAGTGAGTGAGGAGGAGGAGGAGGGGGAGGAGGGGGAGAGGTAGGAAAAAGAACTTGAGGCAGTACTGTAGAACAAATGAGAATTAGATGGAAAAGCAAGATAAAAGAGTAGTAAGTGGAGTGAGGGATGGAGAATGACAGAGAAAGAGAGAGAGAAAGAGAGAGAGTGTGAGAGAGAGAAAGAGGGGGACTGAGTTAGGGTAGGGGTGGAGGGAGATGATAGAGGGTGGAGGGTGGAGGTGATAGAGGGTGGAGGGTGTAGGTGATAGAGGGTGGAGGGTGGAGGTGATAGAGGGTGGAGGGTGGAGGTGATAGAGGGTTGAGGGAGATGATAGAGGGTGGAGGGTGGAGGTGATAGAGGGTGGAGGTGATAGAGGGTGGAGGGTGGAGGTGATAGAGGGTTGAGGGAGATGATAGAGGGTGGAGGGTGGAGGTGATAGACGGTGGAGGTGATAGAGGGTGGAGGGTGGAGGTGATAGAGGGTGGAGGTGATAGAGGGTGGAGGGTGGAGGTGATAGAGGGTGGAGGTGATAGAGGGTGGAGGGTGGAGGTGATAGAGGGTGGAGGTGATAGAGGGTGGAGGGTGGAGGTGATAGAGGGTGGAGGTGATAGAGGGTGGAGGTGATAGAGGGTGGAGGTGATAGAGGGTGGAGTTGGGAGCAAACAGAATGTGCTAGTGTAGACGAAGCTGCCTCTCTGGCTGCCTGTTCTCCATGGCCGCCGACCTGAAGCTTCCACATCTTGCCTTTAGTTCAGACATCCACTAGGCGGCACTGTTTTGGTGGTCTGGTGAGTCAGACCCAGGAGTTTGACAGGCTGAGCTTCTCCAGAGGAGAGGCTCTCTTCCAGCCTGGGACACACAGTGATGACATCATCTCTGCACTGAGCCAGGAGGAGCACACATGGGGTCAATTCAGCCACAGGGAAGTGATGTATACTGCATATCGTTATGACCAGTACACACATATATATATATATATACACACACATATATATGAGAGAGAGAGAGAGAGAGAGAGAGAGAGAGAGAGAGAGAGAGAGAGAGAGAGAGAGAGAGTATGGATGGAGATAAAAAGTATTTGTCAGTGTGAAGAAGAAAGATCAAAAGAAAAAGAGGATGGGAGAAAGAAGGGGGGGGGAGATCTGTGCTCCCCCCCTCACCCTTATCCCCCCCCCTGTCCGTGTCTATCAAAGGCTGGTGGGGTCTCTCTCCTCCACATATCTGCCTAATGTACTTCACTGAGGTTAAACCACAAGTGCCTTTTAATTACAAGAATACATCCATGGTAAACAGACAGAAGGGGGGCCTGTCCCATCTGCCCACATCTATCGATCTGAAGAGCTCCCTGCGTTTATATAATGCTCTCAGTATCTATTAAAGAATACGTAATGTCCCAAATGGAATGAAGCAGCTACTTAGTTTTTTGTAATGTTTTTTAAAATATATATGTTTTTTTTTTAATTAAAAATTAAGATTAATGACGGTTCATTTGTAAATATATTTTTTCCCCCCAAATAAAAAAATACTTGTGTTGCGGGGTGGTGCACTTAACATTAACGTTAAATGGTCTCTGTTAATGTTAGGACCAGGTCTCATGCCAGTTGTTCCGACTACGCCACTCACAGATGGGGTGAGACACCCTCAGCATACTATAACTAAGGCTTCCCTACACATGTCCTGTCCAATCGAATGAACTTGAGCAGAGGCAATGGTATCCAAAATATAAAGACAAGGTTTATTAAATCCAAAATGCTAAAATCAGACAGTACATTCTACACAAATAACAAACACTAAAGGCAGGGGCGTGATTGTGGGCCTACTGTGCTTGGGCCTAGGGCCTAGAAGGGCATATGGTTGGGTGAACTCCCAACCTGGAGAACGCTACAACACACATGATTTAGGGATGCAGATATATATAGCCACACCAATTGTCTTCATATCACATCTACGTATCACAGCAAACGTTAGGCGTTGTAAAACAAGCACACTCACTGCAAATGTAACACACGTCACCAGGTTAGGAAGCCCAGCACAACCAAGGCTCAAAATAGAGGTATAACCCCAAAACAATATAGGCCTACATAAAACGGAAAGAAACCAAACTATCGGAAACTAATGTGGGAAACCAGTGGCAGGCGCTAAACACGACCTGTGGTAGAAATACCTGTATTAGTTACATAATACAAACAGCATCAGTACATAAATGTTCTTAATGATTTAGAAATAAAACCTGCCTTCCGAGGGCTCTTGAGTTTGTAACCCTGCTACCCCTCACTTTGTGGTGCTGGGAAAGCGTGGAGGCGTCGCCGAACATCACAGAAAGTGAGGAGGCTGTCACTACGTGGTAAAAACATTAAGCTACATCAAACCAGGTCGAACACCATGAAAACAGGCAAGCTACCACGAATGTGATAAATGTTGCCAGCCGACCTGGTTCACACAGAGCCAATGCCTGAAGCATTAGGTAAATTGTACAGCAACCATTTGCCTCCAGTACTACACGCCAATTTAAACTATCGCGGGCCTCATTAAGGAAGCAGCACGTGAGCCATGATGGGCTGCCTAAAAGCTCCTGGGTCTTAAGGCAACCCTTTAGGACCAAGGAGCTTTTTACATATGGTTAATACAAAACATCGAAACAATACAAAGAAAAAAACTGACAAGTATACTGTTCAGGGGAGCAGACATCCCAAGTCTCCCGGAAGTTCCGGGAGTCTCCCGCATGTCAATAGCGGCTCCCTGACGCCCGCAAATGACAATCTCCCGGAATTCAGGGATTTTGAATTTAGAGCGAGCGCGAGACTGTGCAATGGTCATTAATGGTCGAAACAGGTGCATATCGCTCGTCCTGATTGCGTCCCGGGGGGAGGGGGGCAGTGTACGTGCTGGTTGAGGGGGGTATAGGCTATCATGTGTTCGGATTGCGTCCAGGGGGGGGAAACCACCTCCCGGAAATGAGTCTCTGCAGGTTGGAATGTCTGGTGGACATTCATCAGGTCAGCCATCACAGTTGCAGTGCCGGTGTTTCGACCTCTAGATGGCAGTGTCGACGTTTCACCCCTATAGTCAGTGGCAGCTCGGTGTCGTAAAAGAAGCTCTCTATAGACAGCGGCAGTCTAATATGGGGAGAACCATAGATATATATGGGGAGAACCATCTATTGGGATAACTTCCGGGTTCTGAACTGGTTGCAGTTTCACTTTAGCAGAGAATGTCTAATATAATATCAAACAGGCTCTGACTTAAGTTCCATAAAAATGTCATTGACGTCAAACACATTGTACGGCCAGAGATACTGCTTCACGGCAAGCTCTAGTCACTTCCATTTTTCTCTCGAGGCATTGACAACACAGCTATCAGGGGAGGCTCTCCCTGTCAATACACATGCTAGAAAGAGTTTTGGTTTGCTAATGTTCTTGCTAATGCTCTTGACATTCTGGTTCTGCTTCGGATGCCATCAAGCGGGATCTCTGGTCGTAGTCAGTCCTTCACTAGCCAATCAGCATTCATTAGCAGAATGCTAGCGTGTTATGGGCAACAACGATACCCTGTAAGAAATCGAAAGGACAAGTACTCGTTCAATCAACTTTCGACCTGTAATCCATGTTGAACATGCAAAAACTACAGTCAAATCTGAGATTTCTCAACGACAATCAGGTGAAAGAGACCAATTTAGTCGTTTAGCTCCATCGACTCCCATTCATTTTGCACTCGACTGCGATCACTCCCAGTGGAACTGCAACAAAATTCGGTACAATGGGGCTTTATAGGGAGTGGCCAGGCTCTCCTTAAACAGGCTCTGACAGCGGTGTGCGGTCACCTGGCACTATCCTTTCACCACACCGTACAACCGCAAAACAAAAGCTTTTGTATCACATTATCATATTTGACGAGCTTTCTCAATGAGGAAAGGCTGTGTCACTGAGGTACTGCGTTATGACATATTCCTTGTGTCACATTCGCAGTCTGATGGTATGACAAAGAGGAAAGATTTCAACAAACTGACCGTGTCACCTTCCTAAAATGTTATGCAAAATGCCTCTTAATGAGAAGTTACAGAAAAGTGAAGAAAAACCAACGAACTGGACTCTGCTGTAGTTCTGATGACAGAGCTGCCAACTCGCACGGTTTCGCCGTGGGGTGGGGTGGGGGGGGGGGGGGTGAAGCTCGCGAAAGCTCGCCTAAGCGGTGTGGGGTGGGGGGGCGCTAGAAAAGGAGAAGTCAAATTTCAGAGAAAGAAGGAAAAGGAACTGGTCAAGGTCATCTTGTGTTATACCGCATCCTAACAGAACTTTCGAACAGCCGGATGCAAACACGAATATGTGGGGGTGCATGGGTGCACACATGCAAAATATTTGCCTTAGGGGGTTTTCCATGTGTTGTGGCAGAGTACAGAGGGGAAAACTACACACTAAAGTACACTGACCAAAATTATAAACACAACACTTGTTTTTGTCCCCATTTTTCATGAGCCGAACTCAAAGATCTAAGACTTTTTCTATGTACACAAAAGACCTATTTCTCTCAAATATTGTCTAAATCTGTGTCAGTGAGCACTTCACCTTTGGCGAGATAATCCATCCAGCTCACAGATGGGGCATATCAACATGCTGATTAGACAGCATGATTACTGCACCACTCTAAAATATGCAGTTTTACTGTATTTGGGAGGTCCGAAAACCGGTTAGGGTTCTACCAATAGCGGTCACACCAGATACTGACTGGTTTTCGGACCTGGGGTCTCATTTATAAAACTGTGCGTAGAATTCTTACTAAAAGTGTACGTACGCCCAAAAGCCTAAAATGGCATACGCTCACAAAAAATCAGATTTATAAAACCGTGCGTACGCACACCTGTACGCAATGTTCCCTTTATAAATCACAGATTACCCACAAGTGTGCGTACGTGAATCAGCATTGTACCCTAATCTAATCATAATCTACGCCAAATCGAATACATTATGTACACCAATACTTAGCAGATATCTTACCAACTATTTTATAAAGACTTACTAATGATGCAACTTCTGATTAGTAATGCAAGTTATAAAGCATTTACTAACTGTTAGTTAAGGCTGTTGCGTGACCTAATCTAAAGTGTTAACTATCTATGCCTTATTAAACATTTATAAGTTATTTATTAAGGTATTCTTGTCCATTCTCGAACCTCACATTCACAAAGGCTGAACATACGTTTCTCAAAAGGAAACAGACACAACACAATGTGATACACAAAATTACTATTTTATTGAAGTAATGTCAGGCATGTGTCTTAGCGTTGACTTATTATAAAGTGTTACCGATTTATGTCATGATTTATAAACGTACTGTCTACTGACTGATTATAGGAAATGTGTGCATCACATTGTTCTTCCAATAATAAAACATTGTTGGGAAGTGATGATCTCTCTCTTTCTCTCTCTCAATTTCCTTTTGTCTAACTTTATTTCTCTCCCCTCCCCCCAGCTCTCTCAATCTCTTAAAGGAGCTGAATTGTGCTTTAGGAAAAAAAGAGGAAGATAAAACTGCTTGACTGTGACTTTTTAGTCTATGATCACAGTTCAACAACTGCTACAGAGACGCATGGATAGACAGATACATGGGAACAGTCAAAGGTATGTTCATTTATGAGAATATCAGAAGTACATTAGTGGTGAGATGTTTCTGTTACCCTGCTTCTTTAGTAAGGTATGTCTCCAGTTTTATAGTCAACATACTAGTCAGCGCTTTAACAAAACCTTCAGCTAAGGTCCTTTTCTACACGGCTCCTATATCTTTACATAACAAAGATATATTCAGGTTTACATATTTCTTTCTATTAATTTTGTTGAGCTAAATACCTCTAAAACATCCGGCTTCTTTCAAGTAAACATTTCTACATCTAGTTTGATGCTACTATTAATATAGTTGTCATGCCGTGCCACGTGTGACACCCACAGGTGGGGAGGTGGGAGGGTTGGGGAGTTTTCTACTGTTAGTCATCAGAAGGGCTGCATTTATCATGTTATCTCTCTTTCCCTCCCTATCTATCCCCATACTGTACAGTATGGGGATAGATAGGGAGGGAAAGAGAGAGAAGAGGGAGACAAAAGAAAAAGTGTGAAAGAAACAGAGATATGGAGAAGAGGGAGAATAGTGGGAGAGAGATGAGTAACCCTAAATAACACCTCAGAGAGAGATAGATGAGAGAGATAGATGAGAGAGATAGATGAGATAGATAGATGAGAGAGATAGCTGAGAGATAGCTGAGAGAGATAGATGAGAGAGATAGATGAGAGAGATAGATGAGAGAGATAGTGACATGGATATTGACTCCATACTGTTGAAATGATGATTACGGATTTATCTGATTGAAAATGAAACTCCTGAATCACCCCTTTAACTATTGTTCTATATTACTGGAAACCATATGTTAAGCTGTTGACTGATTATTATTATTATCACTAAACAATAGAAGATATTGAGCCTGAGTGTGAGATCTGGGTGACAGAGGCTGAGGAGTGAGGGAGAAGGCCACCTGGAGGCAGGCATCGTCCTTCGCAGGCTGAGGCGTGAGCTAGAAGTCAAGATGCACTGTTTTTGGCCCCACGCCTAGGATCTTATCTGTGGCCGCCTGCACAAGGTCAGCACTAGCCCTAAGTAGGGAGGATTTACAACAAGCCTCATTGTGTAAGCAGTGTGAGCAGCCTCATCGTAATTGTGGGTTACAGAACCTGTTTAAAGAGAAACACTTATTATTGTCACCCAGCAGCAAAATGTACATCTCCAAATTTAAGCAAGGTCTAAGGCACCAAAGCTAAGTTATGAGTGAAATCTGAAACCCCCAGAACGAGTGACCAATTGTGTTATGAGTAAGATATGAGACCATCTGTAAATACCAATAGTACACGAGAATAGGTGGGCACATAAACCAGTATATAAGTGCATGCCCAGGGGGTGAAGATCAGGTGATCCCGGGATCAGATCACGTTTATTGGGATTTTTGTTTTCTTGAAGACCAGTATACACTTTGCATCAAACTTTGTTGAGTTCCAGTGCCGTTTTTTGAACTTCGAAGATTGACTGAAGACATTTTACACAACAATAGATGAGAGAGCTACAGTAGATGAGAGAGAGAGAGAGAGAGAGAGAGAGAGAGAGAGAGAGAGAGAGAGAGAGAGAGAGAGAGAGAGAGCACAAGGAGGATGTGATCACACACCACAGTGGTCAGTGTCATTTACTAAGAAGCAGGGTGGAAGTCACTTATTGGCATTGTGAGAACTTTGCAATACCACAAACATTTGTGTGGGCGTGCTATTATTGCTTAAATATTCTCTACAACAGTTCATAAGGTCTGGCCTCTTTTCCTGCACTTGGATATACTGTACATCCTGCGACCCTGCAACATGAACTGCTGAGGGGCAGTTCTATGGGCGTATGTGAAGCCCTCTGTGACATGCTTGCGTGTAAAAAGGGCTATACAAATACATTTGATTTGATGTGTAGGTGTGTCGGTGGGTCGGTGTGTCGGTGTGTCGGTGGGTCGGTGGGTCGGTGTGTCGGTGGGTCGGTGGGTCGGTGTGTCGGTGTGTTGGCACTGTAGCCAGCCTGCACCACCCTCTCTTTGTATTCAGCTGAGAGAACATGGAGTCAGGTGGCTGAGCGGTGAGGGAATCGGGCTAGTAATCCGAAGGTTGCCAGTTCGATTCCCGGTCATGCCAACTGACTTTGTGTCCTTCACCCTGCTTGCTTCGGGGGAATGTCCCTGTACTTACTGTATGTCGCTCTGGATAAGAGCGTCTGCTAAATGACTAAATGTAAATGTAATGTAATGTAACATGCTGCATGGGCTCTCAGTGAGAACTGAAGACCTCAGGAATAATCCTATAATTCCAGTTCAATGTGTTGTGACATTTCTGTTTATTTTACCCAAACATTTATGTAAAATGTAAAGATATTGATATTTTTTATCTTGGGTGTCAAGAGACAGATGAGATGACTGCTAAATCATCCCAGAATGATCCGGATCTTCTGTGCTGGTCAGTAGGGAGAGTTTCCCCCTGGCTCACTCTGCCTTGGTCTCCCCAGAAACAGTGCCTCTCCTCTGGGTGGCTTGTGGTTTGGTGCTCTCGGTTCTGGGCCTGGCTTGTGGACAGGATGTCTGCGGAGCCCACAAGAGCACAGAAGAACACGGTAACCCTCACTATCAACCACAACACACACATCACACACAAAACAAACACACATCACACACAGAACACACACACATCACACACAGAACACACACATCAGACACAGGCCTTAATCTAAGATGGCCACAGTCGAAGCTAACAGCTAAACCTGAATCTTCTGCCAGCTCAGTACCTAGACCTGTCCCCTCTGTCACTGCAGTGTCCCCTGTGTTGGAGTCCCTGAAATGCCACAATGACTACCAGAGCCGGCTCAACTGCAGCTGGACGACCCCTAACACAAGCACCCTCACAGGCCTCACCCTCCACCACTGGGCCAGCTACAAGGACAGCTGTGACCTGAAGTAAGAGTGGAGGGAGGGAGGATAGAAGAGAGGGAGGGGTGGAAGGAGGGAGGGAGGGAGGGGTGGAAGGAGGGAGGGAGGGGTGGAAGGAGGGAGGTAGGATAGAAGAGAGGGAGGGGTGTTAGGAGGGAGGGAGGGGTGGAAGGAGGGAGGGAGGGGTGGAAGGAGGGAGGGAGGATAGAAGAGAGGGAGGGGTGGAAGGAGGGAGGGAGGGGTGGAAAAAAGGAGTGGAGGGAGAGAGGGAGGGAAATGCAGGGTATAACTAAAACGATTTGGCTCTCTCCTCTCTCTCCCCCTTGTCTCTCTCTCAGTAAGTCTCTGTGCCAGCCGTACAGGGAGATATGGACCTCCAGTGGCCAGAGGACCGTCCATTGTTCGAAGACGCTTGTGTTCGGAGCCCATATTAACCACGCCTTCTTCTTCAAGCCCTCTGGGGCCCTGGCCACGCCCCCACGCATACCCCTCTCCCAGCACGGTGAGTCCTGCTGCTCTTCCTCTCATGGTGGGGTCACATTCAACACCAGCTCAATTTGAAACAGTTTAGAAGTCAGTTTTCAAGGTTGTAAAGCAAAGTGATCCATTATTGTGAAGGCTGTACTGTGAGCCCTGTGTCTGTGAGCCCTGTGTCTGTGAGCCCTGTGTCTGTGAGCCCTGTGTCTGTGAGCCCTGTGTCTGTGGGCTCTGTGTCTGTGGGCCACTTCCTGAACCCTTTCCCACATATCTGCAGCGTTCATGTGTGTGGGCATGCGTGTGTGTGTTGCAGTGAGAGCGCGTGCACCAGCGGAGCTCTCAGAGCAGGCTGAGGAGGGAGGGAGTCGGCTGCTCCACTGGGCCAGCCCCTACCCCCCCCCATCCCCCCTGGCCTCCAGCCTTCGCTACCAGCTGAGTTACAGGACCCAGCAGCAGGACTGGACGGTAAGAACTCTACCGTCATGCTGGCCATGTTAGAGACACAGCCCTCGTCTCCTTCTCTCTCCCCTCTCTCACCCCTCTCTCCCCTCTCTCACCCTTCGTCTCCCTCTCTCACCCTCTGTCTCCTCTCCCTCCCCTCTCCTGCAGGTTGTGGAGGTCTCTAACACCCATCTGAGGCTGAACGCTACGTCGCAGCAGCCTGGCTGCCGGTACGAGGCCAGGGTGCGAGCGCGCGGGGGCGTGGGCAGTGTGGAGTGAGTGGAGCCCCCTGGTGGTGTGGCAGACCACAGAGGGTGAGAGCTTACTCTCCTCACATGTGACAGACACACAGCCCTGTGGGTGGAACATCTCTACATGATTATTTAAAATGTTTGATATCACAATGCAGCGAGCCTTTTGTCAAGATCAAAAATAAGGTACAATAATACTCCTTTTAATTATTGGTGTTAATAATCTCTCTCTGTCTTTCTCCCCTTGCCCCACTCCCTCTATTCCTCTTTCCATCCTCCCTCCCCCCTCCTCTCTCCCTCCCCTCCTCTGCCTCCCTCCCTCTCCCCGCCCCGCCCCCCTCCTCTGCCTCCCTTCCTCTCCCCGCCCCCCTCCTCTGCCTCCCTCCCTCTCCCGCCCCCCAGGGCCCTGGGGGCTGGGCTGTGTGATGGAGACAGACAGTGTGGTGAAGTGTAGCTGGAGGCTGAGCAGGGATCTGGCTCAGGCCAGCACCTACCGGCTGTCCTGCAGACACAAAGACACCAGCCAGTGAGTCTAGTCTCTGCAGTCTCCGAAAGAGAGAGAGAGAGAGAGAGAGAGAGAGAGAGAGAGAGAGAGAGAGAGAGAGGGAGGGAGGGAGGGAGTGGGGGAAGTGAGGGAAGGGAAGTGGTGGGCGGAAGTGGGGGAGGGGGCGGGGAGGGAGGGGGCGGGGGAGAGAAGAGGAAATCTGATGCTGATAACAGTTCCAGAAAAGGAGATCTCTCACTGTTACCTTGACACACATAAAGTAGTGGCTTGTCCAAGGCAGAGAACATGAGAAAGCGAGAAACAGACTGATAGAGTGAGAATGAGTCACAGATGGAGGTTCACAGTCACCAGTGTCCTTTTAGTTTCTATCTGTGCTTCCCTTTTAACTTATTATCTACTCATACCTCCATTATTTTATCTCTCCACTCTCCATTTCTCCATTATTATCACTCTCTCTCTTCCTCCCCCCCCCCCCCCTCTCTCTCTCTCTCTCTCTCTCTCTCTCAGAGTGCGGTACTGTGTTAACTCCACGGTCCAGGATGAACCAGGAGAGTCAGAGCTGCGGTTCAGCTGTCTCATATCTGCCTCTGACCTTGAGCATCTTTACGTGGAGCTGCTGCCTTCTCACAACACCAAGGAGTTTCAGTCTAGCACTACCAGTTAGTCACCCTCCCTCCCTCCCACACACACACACACAATCACTTTCTTCCTTGTTGACTGACTCTTTATTGTGTGCCAGTGATGTCACCTAATGGAACACTTTAGTATTACATGTCAGTCTGATTCTCTACTCACACTAAAACTCCAACATTGTTTTCTTTGGCCCAGTTTGTCTTGACCCTCCCAGAGAAGTGAGAGTGAAGGAGGATGGAGAGAACTGGCAGCTGACATGGTCTGCTTCCCCGTCTGCCAGCACTGTCACTCCCTCCTATCAGGTGCGCTACTATCCGGCTGGAGCGCAGGTGAGACAGTGACAAAGCAATTATTTGTGGATCAGCCCACATGAGAACCACTATGGATACATTGGTATGAAGTTCTGGAATTCTGTGCATGATGACTCCTACCCCTCCTTCCTCTCCTCCACTCTCCCATCTCATCCTCTACTTCCTCCTACTCTCCTTCCACCTATTCCTCCTTCTCCTCTTCTTCTCCTCTTTCCATCCATCCCTCCCTCCCTCCTCCTCCCTCCCCTCCCTCCTCCTCCCTCCCTCCTTCTCCTCCCCTCTCTCCTCCTCCCTCCCTCCCCTCCTTCCTCCTCCTCCTCCTCCCTCCCTCCCTTCCCTCTTCCTCCTCCCCTCCCTCCTCCTCACTCCCTCCTCCTCGTCCCCTCTCTCCTCCTCCCTCTTCCTCCCTCCCTCCCTCCCCTCCCTCCTCCTCCTCCTCCCCTCTCTCCTCCTCTCTCTCCTCCTCCTCCTCCCCTCTCTCCTCCTCCTCCTCCTCCCTCCCTCCCTCCCTCCCTCCCTCCCTCCCTCCCTCCCTCCCTCCCTCCCTCCCTCCCTCCCTCCCTCCCTCCCTCCCTCCCTCCTCCTCCCCCTCTCTCCTCCTCTCTCTCCTCTCCTGCTTCTTCAGCATGTGATCAGAGACTTCAACGTCTCCCAGGGGTCTCTGTCTGCCAGCGTCCTGGGGAGCTCCCTGCTGCCCTCCCGCCCCTATGTGGCCCAGGTCCGGGTCCAGGTGCTCCCTGACCACAGCTCCTACCAAGGCCCTCCCTCCGAGTGGTCAGCCTTGGCCACTTGGACCTCAAAGCCAGGTGACCTTTCACCCCTGAAGCTAACTACGTAGCAGCAGAACTAGTGGCTCTTTGTGCTGTACAGCGTTAACTGTTGTAGTGGACGTGGACGAAAAGATACAACACAGAAGATCAGGGAGCTGCACGCACAAAGAGCCGTTCTGTTTTGAGTCGATCTTAGTTTCAGACTTCTAAGTCTAAGTGCAACCAAACTCTGATCCTAGCTGGGAACTTCCAGACTGCATAATGTAGTGTCATTACATCATCCTCAATAAATGTTTCATATCAGACTTTTATTATTTATTGAAAGCCTGTGTTATTGTTTCCTCTGTGCGTCTCTTTAAAGCCCTGTGCTCTTTCAGTGATGTTGAAACATATTAAAAACATAATCATCATAATTATCATAATCTTCATAATCCACCACACGTGGGTTGGGTCTTCCAGCGCTGTCTCACAAGCTTGTCAAATGAGATTTGAAGTATTCCTGCAGCCTGTGTGACCTGTGTGTCCTGACAGCTTCCTTCTCAGCGCCGGCGCTGTACAGCTGCGTGGCCGTCTGCGCCGCCGCTATCTTCCTGCTCTGCTTCTTCTCCATACCAGCCTGCTACAAGTGAGTGTGTTTACAAATGTGTGTGTTATGAGTGTGTGTGCATGTGTAAGTCGGTGTGTGTTGTGTGTGAGTGTATACTTGTATGCCAGCATGCATGTGTGTGTGTCCATGATCTTAGTTGAGGTGTTTTGTCCGCAGGCGGATGGTGATGTGGGAGGGCTCCCTCCCCTCTCCTGTGAAGAGCAAAGTGCTCTCTGACATCGTGGGGGGGAATGTGAAGGTAACGGTTCTGTTCCATCCTGTTCCAGTCAGTACCACTCTGTTGTGTTTGCTTCTGTTGTGCTGTGTTGACCTGGTGGTGTGTGCTCTCTACAGAACTATCCTGGTGGGCTCTCCTTGCCCCAAGGTTCCAGATGTAGGGTTCTCAGCCACACCACAGAGAGCCTAGACCTCAGTCTGTGTTCCACCTGGTGAGCCTGCACACCCTCACACACACACACACACACACACACACGAGCATGCATACACACTCTCACACACATGAGCATGAATACACACCCTCACACACACACACACACGAGCATGCATACACACCCTCACACACACACACACACGAGCATGCATACACACCCTTACACACACACGAGCATGCATACACACCCTCACACACACACACACATGAGCATGCATACACACACTCTCACACACACACAAGCATGCATACACACTCACACATAGTTCTTTGTTGAGTGTGTCATTAACCCTGGGGTGTTCTGGTGCAGCTCCATGTCTGACTTGCAGAGCCTGGATGTGGATGGCACATCCACATCCAGGATGTGGATGCACCCCCTCCCTGCGGCCCCCGTCCTGCTGGTGCAGACGCCTGACTGCAGTGGACACAGCTTCAGCGGACCCTACATCTTCTTCTCCAGCACAGCAGCTGTCTCTCCAGGCCCCCGCAGGGCAGCCAATCGCCTCTCCACCACCTCCACCCCCTGCTCCTCCGCCCTGCACCCCCCCGGGGGCGAGAGCTGCTACGTGGTCCTGCCCCAACCTCGCCTCTCCTGCTCCTTAGAGGGACTCGCTCGCCACGGCAACGACGCGGACGGTTGGTGCGGTAACCACGTCAACAGCAGTCCGGCTGAGACACGTCCCGGCTCAGAGCTCCTCCAGCCCCCCCTCCCCGACGAAGCACCCCCGCCTACACCCCCATGTCCCCCCCCCTGCCCCCCACCACCCTGCCCCCCCCCACCCTGCCCCCCACCACCCTGCCCCCCATCACCCTGCCCCCCACCACCCTGCAGCCACCACCCTACCCCCCATCACCCTACCCTCCACCAACCTGCCCCCCACCACCCGCCTCCACACCTCAGGGTACTTACTCCCTCAGGATGTTGGGGGCAACTGGGCCAGCCTGCAGTCCCCTGGGTGGCCTACAGGGGGCGCTGTGTCTCTGGCAGAGGTGCAGGTGGAGCAGAAGCCTCTCTAGTCTCTGGCCAATTTGGGATGTTGGCCTTTGTGTAACTGCCGGGTGCTTGAAAGGTTTTTGTTTGTACATCAGTAGAGTTAGTTAATACAGAGTCTTAATTTGCGTTAAGGTCGTTCGAACTTACCACATAAAATGTTTAGTTGTTAAATGTTTCTGTTCAGTGACAACGTACAAAGTACAAGGACTGCACCGGTGCGCTCCCTGCTCTGACCAGCAGGTGGCAGCAGTGTCACAGCGTCTTCTGACACAAATGACTTGAATTATTTTTAAAGGATGGAACTCAGAGATGCAGAGAAATATTAGTATTTATGTTTTTATTGTCGCTTTAGCAGAGTGTTGTATTGTTTATTGATGATTGATTGTTATGTTTGTTTTAAATCTCAATCGCTATTTGATTTTATATCTATCATAGATGTTTTAAGAATGTGTTGGATTTTCACTTCTTTGCAAATTATATTCAAATAAATTAAGTTTTCCTACGTGCATTGTTTTCTTACTGTATCTTTGTATATTTTACCTATCACAGTTCATAATCTGCACAGTATATGTGACAGAATCATGAACATGTGTTTCAGATTGTCTTGATGTTTATACAATGCAAAGTCTAGTGAAGAAACTAAATATACAGTAAATATATATCTTAGTGTCTTTGGCTTGTTATCTAGGATATTAATATCCTCTCTGCGAAGCATCCCGAAGCTCTGACTGTGACATCTGGAGAGAGAGCGAAACAGCTGTGCTCACACACACACACCACCTCCACTCATGACACCCCTGTGGCAACACACACACACACACTCTCTCCTCTCACACACACACACACACACACACACACTCTCTCTCTCACACACACACACACACACACACACACACATGCACAAACACAACCACAGCCAGAGATGGCAAAAGTACAAACATCCTTCACTCAAATAGAAGTACAGATACAATCATGTTTACGTAAAAAGATTTTGGTAAAAGTTGCAAGTACTGACTACACTTTTTCACTCAAGTTAAAGTAAAGAAGTGTGGGCTCTGACATGTACTTGAGTAAAAATGAGACATTACTACTACCTGTTTTAGTGTCACACTGGTAACTGGACCTCACATTATATTAATGCAAAAAGACACTATAGACCTCACAGAGTTAGAGAGAGAGAGAGAGAGAGAGAGAGAGAGAGAGAGAGAGAGAGAGAGAGAGAGAGAGAGGGAGAGAGAGAGAGAGAGGGAGAGAGAGAGAGAGAGAGAGAGAAAGGGAGATTGAAAGGCAGAAAGGGAGAGAGAGAAAGAGAGAGAGAGAGGGAGAGACAGGGTACTGTATATGTTCTCTGTGTAGAGAACACAATGGAGGAATTCCAGGCATGCTGATACAGACTTCCTGTGTTTTCGGCCCATCTCAAGGTACAACTTCCTGTCCTCCGGGTCCAGGGCTGAGTGTCCCTGAGGGCTGCCGGGTCGTTCTGACCCTAAACGTGTCCACAAAGCATTACTGGCCTTCACCAACCAGAAGGTAGAGAGTGGTGATTCATATTTTCCCAGCATTCCAGGCTGGTTCAGATGCTGTGCGCTAAAAACACCCCATTCCTCAGCTTCCTCGTCACCATGACAATGCTGTTGTTCCTGAGGGGGGGGGGGGGGGACCCGGAGACAGAGACAAGCAAACACACAAAGAGAGAGAAACAACTGTGTTGACTGGGACTGTGGGTGTGTGTGTGTGTGCACACCCTGTGTGTGTGTGTGTGTGCATCATGTCCCGTCCTGTGGACAGTATGTCCCGTCCTGTGTACAGTATGTCCCGTCCTGTGTACAGTATGTCCCTGTCCTGTGTACAGTATGTCCCGTCCTGTGGACAGTATGTCCCGTCCTGTGTACAGTATGTCCTGGTATGTCCCTGTCCTTTGTCGTAAATAAGAACAGGAAAATAAAAGTGTGGAAGGTGTAGCGCCACACGGCCACACGATCAAAGCCTTGATGATATCAACAGAGCTGCCTCCTGCTATGACCTCTGACCTCTGACCCCAGCGCCACCGCACCACTCTAGATCCTCACAGTCTTGCCCCACCCGACTGTGCGTACCTACTACATTTCATATGCCGTTTCTAACCTCTACTGTACATTATCACACTCCACTACATAAGAAGCTTTCCTGCAGGTTCACACAGATATAATGAAAGGGTTGTCATGGAGTCGTTACACTAAAGTACAGAACCCTTCTTACAGCTCCTAAACCAGCCCAAACATGAGATTAAAAGTTAAAAGTGCTGAAACTCCTGATCTGAAATATTCCATGAAGCACGCCCATCACAAGGATGTGTACCTCCACACAGGTCTTCAGATCAGCGCCGTGAAGAACACACACGTCTAGTCTGCATCTCTGCATCAACATCACCACTCTGCTCTACAACACAGGCTTTCAGGGAGAGTTTGGCTTAATGAGCTTTCCTCTAATGACTGTGCTGGGAAGCAGGTTGAAGCAGGGATCATGTGCAACACTTGGAAATGGAACAGAGGAGGATTTAAATATGGTTTTAAATCAGACTAGTGAAGGAAACTCTCCTCATTCATGTTAGCAGACAGAGGCGGATACCTGACTGCAGTCTAGAGTGTTTTGTAGGTTTCCACGGAGACTGGAACATGGCATAGTCCTCCAATTAAGTTAAAACAATTTCTATCTTTCTGTTGCTTTTCTCACTTTCTTTCTCAGTTTCTCTCCTTTTCTTTTCTCCCTCTCAACCCCCCCCCCCCTTTCTTTATCTGAGTCCCTCTCTCTCTTTATCACACACACACACACACACACATACACACCCATTCCACACCCATTGAGGAAGAAATCAAGCCTG